>NC_068442.1:49411697-49534197 GCF_023373465.1 Oncorhynchus keta
ATGGTGTCTTTCCTCAAATATGCAACTACGCCGGGGACCACACAATCAGGTGGGCTTCTCTATTATTTATGGGGATGAACAAAAAATTCAGCAAGGAACGATGGTCTCAGTTTCATCAGTGGGGGCATATGTTACACCCTCCACCCAAGCACGCACGCACACACACACACACACACACACACACACACACACACACACACACACACACACACACACACACACACACACACACACACACACACACACACACACACACACACACACACCCTTCTTCCCCATCCCCTCCCTCCAATAAAGAAAGAGGGATATGATTAAAGTCAAAAAGGGGCCCATCTCTCAGGGTCTGAGACCCCTTACATGGTATAGACCCATCTCTCAGGGTCTAAGCCCTCTTACATGGTAGAGACCCATCTCTCAGGGTCTGAGCTCTACTACATGGTATAGACCCATCTCTCAGGGTCTGAGCTCTACTACATGGTAGAGATCCATCTCTCAAGGTCTGAGACCTCTTACATGGTAGAGACCCATCTCTCAGGGTCTGAGCTCTACTACATGGTAGAGATCCATCTCTCAAGGTCTGAGACCTCTTACATGGTAGAGACCCATCTCTCAGGGTCTGAGCTCTTCTACATGGTAGAGACCCATCTCTCAGGGTCTGAGCTCTACTACATGGTATAGACCCATCTCTCAGGGTCTAAGCCCTCTTACATGGTAGAGACCCATCTCTCAGGGTCTGAGCTCTACTACATGGTATAGACCCATCTCTCAGGGTCTAAGCCCTCTTACATGGTAGAGACCCATCTCTCAGGGTCTGAGCTCTACTACATGGTATAGACCCATCTCTCAGGGTCTGAGCTCTACTACATGGTAGAGACCCATCTCTCAGGGTCTGAGCTCTACTACATGGTATAGACTCATCTCTCAGGGTCTGAGCTCTACTACATGGTAGAGACCCATCTCTCAGGGTCTGAGCTCTACTACATGGTATAGATCCATCTCTCAGGGTCTGAGCTCTTCTACATGGTAGAGATCCATCTCTCAAGGTCTGAGACCTCTTACATGGTAGAGACCCATCTCTCAGGGTCTGAGCTCTACTACATGGTAGAGATCCATCTCTCAAGGTCTGAGACCTCTTACATGGTAGAGACCCATCTCTCAGGGTCTGAGCTCTTCTACATGGTAGAGACCCATCTCTCAGGGTCTGAGCTCTACTACATGGTATAGACCCATCTCTCAGGGTCTAAGCCCTCTTACATGGTAGAGACCCATCTCCCAGGGTCTGAGCTCTACTACATGGTATAGACCCATCTCTCAAGGTCTAAGCCCTCTTACATGGTAGAGACCCATCTCTCAGGGTCTGAGCTCTACTACATGGTATAGACCCATCTCTCAGGGTCTGAGCTCTACTACATGGTAGAGACCCATCTCTCAGGGTCTGAGCTCTACTACATGGTATAGACTCATCTCTCAGGGTCTGAGCTCTACTACATGGTAGAGACCCATCTCTCAGGGTCTGAGCTCTACTACATGGTAGAGATCCATCTCTCAGGGTCTGAGCTCTTCTACATGGTAGAGATCCATCTCTCAAGGTCTGAGACCTCTTACATGGTAGAGGCCCATCTATCATAAGTCTAGGCCCCTGCCCCTGGCTCAGCGCTGCAGGTAGGTGCTAATAAGAACCCCCCTCTCAACTCTGTGACACTCTCTCCAAATTAGAAAGTGACACGCCTGATCCCTCAATGGAGGTCACCATCTCCCTCCCTCCCTCCCTCATCTCTGAAGGGGAGGGTAGGAGACAGGTTAAAACTTCTTAGGGCTAGGCGTCCTGTCAGTGGGACACCTGTCGACCACTTCCGGTGAAATTGGAGGGTGCGCAATTCAAATAAATAATCATACAAATTATGGATATTGAATATTTAGGTACATACAAGTGTCGTATATCAGTTAAAAGCTTAAAGTCTTGTTCATCTAACTTCATTTTGCGATTTACAATAGGCTTTACAGCGACAGCATGCCGTGCGATTGTTTGAGGGCGGTGCCCCACATCAAAATATTTTTCAATCAGCACAGGCTTCATAAAATCACAAATAGCGATTACTTTTTAAAAATCTTCCTCTGATGCAACCCAAAGTGTCACAGCTACAACATGCTTAGTTGTTTTGTTAGATAAAATCCTTCTTTATATCCCAAAACGTCTGTTTAGTTGGCGCCATCAATTTGAGTAATCCACTCGTTCAACATGCAGAGAAAGGAATCAAAAAACTACCGCAAAAATGTGTTTAAACAAGTAAAAATGTGTTTCTATTTAATCCTCAGGTACCCTAAAATATAATTAAAATATAATATTTCATATGGAAAGAAGTATGTTCAATAGAAAGCACAGACTGATTTCCAACTCTGACTCCCAGTACTAAAACTCCAAATTCTTCCTCATTTTGGAACAAACAAACCAGAAAGCTTGAACAAAGACTGTTGACATCTAGTGGAAGCCAAAATAATTGCAATCTGGGAGCTGGAATTGCAAAACAAATTCTGGTTGGTTTGTCTTTGGATTTTCTCCTACCATATCAATTGTGTTATAGTCTCATACATTATCTTAACATTTCTACAAACTTCAAAGTGTTTTCTATCCAATGGTACTAATTATATGCATATCCTGACTTCTGGGCCTGAGTAACAGGCAGTTAACTTTGGGCATGTCAGACAGGAAGTGGAGTAAAATAGACCCTAGCGTTAAAGAAGGATTTTTAAGCCTTGAGACAATTGAGACATGGATTGTGTATGTGTGCCATTTAGAGGGTGAATGGGCAAGACAAAATATTTAAGTGCCTTTGACCGGGGTAGTAGATGCCAGGCACACCGGTTGGTGTCAAGAACTGAAAAGCTGCTGGGTTTTTCACACTCAACAGTTTTCTGTGTGTATCAAGAATGGTCCACCACCCAAAGAACATCCAGGCAACTTGGCACAACTGTTGGAAGCATTGGAGTCAACATGGGCCAGCATCCCTGTAGAACGCTTTCAACATCTTGTAGAGTTCATGCCCTGATGAATTGGAGATGTTCAGAGGGCAAAAGAAGGTATTCCTAATGTGTTGTACACTCAGTGTATGTCACTAACGGTTGCTACAAATCGAACCACTTACAGATTGGATTAGTTTAGAAAGAGTATGTTTCCTCTCTAAGTTTCTCTAGGTTTCTTCTTCTAGGTTCCTGCCCTTTTCTTAGCCACTGTGCTTCTACACCTGCGTTGCTTGCTGTTTTTAGGCTGGGTTTCTGTACAGCACTTTGTGACATCGGCAGATTTTAAAAGGGCTTCAGGAATACGTTTGATTGATTGATTGAACTACCTTTGACTTTCCTGTGTATCACCATGGATGCATCCTAAAGGGCACGCTGTCCCCTATATATAGTGCACTAATTATGACCAGGGCCTGATCACAAGTGAAATCAAATCAAAGTTTATTTGTCACATGCACCGAATACAACAGGTGTAGACTTTACTGTGAAATGCTTACTTACAAGCCCTTAACCAACAATGCAGTTCAAGAAATAGAGGTAAGAAAATATTTACCAAATAAAATCAAGTAAAAAAGAATAATAGTAACACAAGAAATGTACTTAACAATAACGAGGCTATATACAGGAAGCACCGCTACCGAGTCAATGTGAGGGGGTAGGGGTTAGTCAAGGTAATATGTAGGTAGGGGTAAAGGGACTATGCATAAATAATAGTGATAGATAATAGATAATAAACAGGAAGTGAACTATGAAGGGAATAAAGTACCACCTGGGACGCAGAACATATTTTCAACGTCTCCCGCCCTGTGTAGCTTCAGGAATGTCTCAGGATGTGTGTCTTCAGGAATGTCTCAGGATGTGTAGCTTCAGGAATGTCTCAGGATGTGTGTCTTCAGGAATGTCTCAGGATGTGTGGCTTCAGGAATGTCTCAGGATGTGTGGCTTCAGGAATGTCTCAGGATGTGTGTCTTCAGGATTGTAACAGGATGTGTAGCTTCAGGAATGTCTCAGGATGTGTGTCTTCAGGAATGTCTCAGGATGTGTAGCTTCAGGAATGTCTCAGGATGTGTAGCTTCAGGAATGTCTCAGGATGTGTAGCTTCAGGAATGTCTCAGGATGTGTGTCTTCAGGAATGTCTCAGGATGTGTGTCTTCAGGAATGTCTCAGGATGTGTAGCTTCAGGAATGTCTCAGGATGTGTGGCTTCAGGAATATCTCAGGATGTGTGTCTTCAGGAATGTCTCAGGATGTGTGGCTTCAGGAATGTCTCAGGATGTGTGTCTTCAGGAATGTCTCAGGATGTGTGGCTTCAGGAATGTCTCAGGATGTGTAGCTTCAGGATTGTAACAGGATGTGTAGCTTCAGGAATGTCTCAGGATGTGTAGCTTCAGGAATGTCTCAGGATGTGTGGCTTCAGGAATGTCTCAGGATGTGTGTCTTCAGGAATGTCTCAGGATGTGTAGCTTCAGGAATGTCTCAGGATGTGTAGCTTCAGGAATGTAACAGGATGTGTAGCTTCAGGAATGTCTCAGGATGTGTAGCTTCAGGAATGTCTCAGGATGTGTAGCTTCAGGAATGTCTCAGGATGTGTAGCTTCAGGAATGTAACAGGATGTGTAGCTTCAGGAATGTCTCAGGATGTGTAGCTTCAGGAATGTCTCAGGATGTGTAGCTTCAGGAATGTCTCAGGATGTGTAGCTTCAGGAATGTCTCAGGATGTGTAGCTTCAGGAATGTCTCAGGATGTGTAGCTTCAGGAATGTAACAGGATGTGTAGCTTCAGGAATGTCTCAGGATGTGTAGCTTCAGGAATGTCTCAGGATGTGTAGCTTCAGGAATGTCTCAGGATGTGTAGCTTCAGGAATGTCTCAGGATGTGTGTCTTCAGGAATGTCTCAGGATGTGTGTCTTCAGGAATGTCTCAGGATGTGTGGCTTCAGGAATGTCTCAGGATGTGTGGCTTCAGGAATGTCTCAGGATGTGTGGCTCCAGGAATGTCTCAGGATGTGTAGCTTCAGGAATGTCTCAGGATGTGTGTCTTCAGGAATGTCTCAGGATGTGTGTCTTCAGGAATGTCTCAGGATGTGTGTCTTCAGGAATGTCTCAGGATGTGTGGCTTCAGGAATGTCTCAGGATGTGTGTCTTCAGGAATGTCTCAGGATGTGTAGCTTCAGGAATGTCTCAGGATGTGTGGCTTCAGGAATGTCTCAGGATGTGTGTCTTCAGGAATGTCTCAGGATGTGTGGCTTCAGGAATGTCTCAGGATGTGTAGCTTCAGGATTGTAACAGGATGTGTAGCTTCAGGAATGTCTCAGGATGTGTAGCTTCAGGAATGTCTCAGGATGTGTGGCTTCAGGAATGTCTCAGGATGTGTGTCTTCAGGAATGTCTCAGGATGTGTAGCTTCAGGAATGTCTCAGGATGTGTAGCTTCAGGAATGTAACAGGATGTGTAGCTTCAGGAATGTCTCAGGATGTGTAGCTTCAGGAATGTCTCAGGATGTGTAGCTTCAGGAATGTCTCAGGATGTGTAGCTTCAGGAATGTAACAGGATGTGTAGCTTCAGGAATGTCTCAGGATGTGTAGCTTCAGGAATGTCTCAGGATGTGTAGCTTCAGGAATGTCTCAGGATGTGTAGCTTCAGGAATGTCTCAGGATGTGTAGCTTCAGGAATGTCTCAGGATGTGTAGCTTCAGGAATGTAACAGGATGTGTAGCTTCAGGAATGTCTCAGGATGTGTAGCTTCAGGAATGTCTCAGGATGTGTAGCTTCAGGAATGTCTCAGGATGTGTGTCTTCAGGAATGTCTCAGGATGTGTGTCTTCAGGAATGTCTCAGGATGTGTGTCTTCAGGAATGTCTCAGGATGTGTGGCTTCAGGAATGTCTCAGGATGTGTGGCTTCAGGAATGTCTCAGGATGTGTGGCTCCAGGAATGTCTCAGGATGTGTAGCTTCAGGAATGTCTCAGGATGTGTGTCTTCAGGAATGTCTCAGGATGTGTGTCTTCAGGAATGTCTCAGGATGTGTGTCTTCGGGAATGTCTCAGGATGTGTGGCTTCAGGAATGTCTCAGGATGTGTGTCTTCAGGAATGTCTCAGGATGTGTAGCTTCAGGAATGTCTCAGGATGTGTAGCTTCAGGAATGAAACTGAATGTAGCTGTTGACATATCAATGTAAATTAAACAGATTAATACAGAATCACTTCTCATCTGGCCTCATTGGCAAAGCTTTGAGGTGTTGGTAGTCTGCTTGGTGCAAAAAAAAACTGTTATTTTACATTTACTATGAGATGGGGAAGGCTTGAAGCAAATGGATTCTATAAGCACACACACACACACACACACACACACACACACACACACACACACACACACACACACACACACACACACACACACACACACACACACACACACACACACACACACACACACACACACACACACAGCCACAGCCTCATATGAAATCAATTTAACCAGAGCCTCATCCTGTACTCCCCTCTTCTCCCACTGGAGGGTAATGTTTGGTTTAAAATCCTAAAGTTTTCAGACTGGGTATTGTGTAACATTTCTGTTTTGATGAACATCTTAATCATTAAATGCCATTAAATGTCTTAAAAGTTCAGCTACAACATCCACATTGTTAAACGGCATCAATGAACAAGGTTTTTAAAAAATATATATATTTACAAACAGCAAATGTATTCTGATGTGATCTCTTTCCAAACACAACATGTATTATGTATATTTCTCCCCCCAACAATCCCAGGCAGTGTATTGTGGCTGTGAATGATGGCCTTTCTGAAACAGTACCAGAGCATTGTATGACCACAGATGATTTTAGGGCTAAATTGACATAAGCCTTTTGTCTCAAGCCCTTTGAAATTGATGTGAAAAACACAAAATGCTTCAGCTACAGTGTTTAATTAAAGATGCCCACACATTGGAAAGAATTCACAAAAAAAGTGAGCAAACTGAATGCTAGTGGGCCCTAAACAGAGAGTACACAGTGGCAGAATACCTGACCACTGTGACTGACCCAAATTTAAGGAAAGCTTTGACTATGAACAGACTCAGTGAGCATAGCCTTGCTATTGAGAAAGGCCGCCGTAGGCAGACCTGGCTCTCAAGAGAAGACAGTATGTGCTCACTGCCCACAAAATGAGGTGGAAACTGAAATGCACTTCCTAACCTCCTGACAAATGTATGCCAATATTAAAGACACATATTTCCCTCAGATTACAAAGATTCACAAAGAATTGGAAAACTACTGGGTGAAATACCACAGTGTGCCATCACAGCAGCAAGATGTGTGACCTGTTGCCACAAGAAAAGGGCAACCAGTGAAGAACAAAGAACATTGTAAATACAACCAATATTTATTTTCTCTTTTGTACTTTCACTATTTGCACATTGTTACAACACTGTATTATATACATAATATGAACATGTAAATGTCTTTATTCTTTGGGAACTTCCGTGAGTGTAATGTTTACTGTTCATTTTTATTGTTTATTTCACCATAGTTTATTAGCTACTTCACTTACTTTGGCAATGTTAAAATGTGTTATATACCATATATTTCCCATGGCAGTAAAGCTCTAGAATTTAATTGAAAGAAAGAGAGAGAAAAGGGAAAGAGACAGAAAGAGAGAGAGAAAAAGAAAGAGAGACAGAAAGAGAGAGAAAGAAAGAGAGAGAAAGAAAGAGAGAGAGAAAGAGAAAGAGAGAGAAAGAAAGAGAGAGAAAGAAAGAGAGAGAAAGAGAGAGAAAGAGAGAGAGAGAGAGAAAGAGAAAGAGAGAGAAAGAAAGAGAGAAAGAGAGAAAGAAAGAGACAGAAAGAGAGAGAGAAAGAGAAAGAGAGAGAAAGAGAGAGAAAGAGAAAGAGAGAGAAAGAAAGAAATAGAGAGAGAAAGAGAAAGAGAGAGAAAGAAAGAGACAGAAAGAGACAGAAAGAGAGAGAGAAAGAAAGAGAGAGAAAAAAGAGAGAGAGACATGGGAAGAGAGAGAGGGAGAATGAGAAAGACAGTGGAAGGAGAGAGGGAGCGAGAAGAGGGAGCGAGATTGAGAAAAAAAAATTAAAGAGAGAAAGAAAGAGAGAAAAAGCTGAGATTCAAGACAAAAATATTTAATACTCATAGACCGTCAGGGAATTGAAGAAGCCACAATGAATGGTCCCAGATATTGGCATAGCCATTGGCTTTCTCAGACAGTCAAAGACCAATGAATGGTCCCAGATATTGGCATAGCCATTGGTTATCTCAGACAGTCACAAACCAATGAATGGTCCCAGATATTGGCATAGCCATTGGTTATCTCAGACAGTCACAAACCAATGAATGGTCCCAGATATTGGCATAGCCATTGGTTATCTCAGACAGTCACAAACCAATGAATGGTCCCAGATATTGGCATAGCCATTGGTTATCTCAGACAGTCACAGAGTAGACCCATGAATGTGCCGGCTGTCATTTAGCATCTTTGCGGATTTTTGAGTAATGTTTAACGTGAGCCGCGAGACAGGCCCAGCCACTCTTTATCATGCTAATATTTCCCCAACAAAGAGCATCTTTATTTCATACAAAAGATGTCTTCAGGCAGGCCCACAACAAACACAGACACACATGCATCCCTCACAGCTGGTCCTTCTGCATAAGAGCAGTTCTTCAGTGGTACACATTCACACGAACAGCATAATGAGGAAATTCACATACACTGGACAGTCCCCCCAGATATCAAGTAGCCTTGTTCTTCCATCTCAGATGCCCAACTGCCCCCTCTTTCACCCCTAAATGACTGCCCTCAGTTAGTCGACAAAGGACCTCAATGAGAGATCAAGTTCGTGTTCCCAATGACACTCTATTCCCTATAAAGTCCACTTATTTTGACCACATCCGTTTTGGTCCTTCTGGTCAAACGAAGTGGACTATAAATGGAACAGGGTGCCATTTTGGACAAAAAAAAGGGCCTTGTCTTCTATCCCCTTAAACAAGCATCGAGCTCCGTGTCTTTGTATGCACAGACACAAGGACATACAGTATTCATCAGTTGTAAAGTCTCTCCTCTTCCTTTCCCTGGTCCGATCTGGATTCAGAACTATTTTTACTGTGCTCTCATCATAAACTCACTTTAATTGTATCGCTTCA
This sequence comes from Oncorhynchus keta, assembly GCF_023373465.1. Classification (NCBI taxonomy): domain Eukaryota; kingdom Metazoa; phylum Chordata; class Actinopteri; order Salmoniformes; family Salmonidae; genus Oncorhynchus; species Oncorhynchus keta. The sequence goes on from NC_068442.1 coordinate 49,420,854, forward strand.
CTGAAATTAAAACAGCATTTTAACATTTCTGTCTATCGAAGTCGTAGCTACATTAGTGTATAAATGAGGTGAAATGTGAGTTTAAGAGAAATATGCTACAGACGATGGTCCGTCACAGCTCTTACCCATTGTTGTTTGATAACACAATGAAAGGACAAAAGACACACACACACACACCCCACACACAACCTCCCCACACACACACCCTCCACACACACACACACCCCACACACAACCTCCCCACACACACACCCTCCACACACATCCCACACACAACCTCCCCACACACACCCTCCACACACACACACCACACACAACCTCCCCACACACACACCCTCCACACACACACACCCCCCCCACACACAACCTCCCCACACACACCCCTCCACACACACACACACACACCCCCACACACAACCTCCCCACACACACCCCTCCACACACACACACACACACACACACACACACACCCCCCCACACACACACACACCCTCCCCACACACACAACCTCCCTACACACACACCCTCCACACACACACACACACACACACACACACACACACACACACACTCCTCCCCCCACACACACACACCCTCCCCACACACACAACCTCCCTACACACACACACAACCTCCCCGCACACACACCCTGTGGTCCTTCTGTAGCTCAGTTGGTAGAGCATGGCGCTTGTAACGCCAGGGTAGTGGGTTCGATCCCCGGGACCACCCATACGTAGAATGTATGCACACATGACTGTAAGTCGCTTTGGATAAAAGCGTCTGCTAAATGGCATATATATATATATTCACACACCCTCCCCACACACACACACACAAACACACACAACCTCCCCCCACACACACCCTCCCCACACACACACCACACACAACCTCCCCACACACACACACCCCCTACACACACACACCACACACACACCACACCACAGACACACACACACACACACACTGTGTGTATAAAGGGGAGGTGTCTGTCCATTCCCGAGCCGATAACGGAAAATAATCTGTCGATGTGCCCTTGAGCAATGCACTTGACCCTGGAGCACTCCAGGGTCGCCGTTGAATGGCAGACCCTGGCCGTGACCCCGTGACCCCAGAGTGTCTCAGGGAGAGCGAGATATGCAAAAAACACATTTGTACATGTGTGAAATAGGACAAATATAAGCCCCCACTAAATGTATATTATTATTACTATTAATAGTATTATTATGCACACACACACACACACACACACGCACGCGCACGCACGCACGCACGCACGCACGCACGCACGCACACACACACACACACACACACACACAGAAAAGTAATGTTAATACAAAGGTGTCGACATCACGTCACTGAGCATTGTGTTTAAAGGGCCAGTCAGTTTTAGCCTATTCCCTGTCTTCTAAGAGGTAATGGGGTTGTGTGGTTTCCGTTTGTTATCGCTGTAATCCTTGGATAAGATAGCAGGGAAAGTTAATGAATATTTCACAGTTTGTATAGGATATTTCACCCAATCCTTTTTTACAAGCATTTTAATGGCATATTCATTTTAGTGGGAGTCCTTTCCCTCGGCAGAGTGTTCTCCTGCAGACAGGACTTTTGGCCTACGAGTGACCACAGATTATATTTGACTGTTAGCCTACATATGACCACAGATTATATTTGACTGTTAGCCTACGTATGACCACAGATTATATTTGACTGTTAGCCTACGTATGACCACAGATTATATTTGACTGTTAGCCTACGTATGACCACAGATTATATTTGACTGTTAGTCTATGTATGACCACAGATTATATTTGACTGTTAGTCTACGTATGACCACAGATTACATTTGACTGTTAGTCTACGTATGACCACAGATTATATTTGACTGTTAGTCTATGTATGACCACAGATTATATTTGACTGTTAGTCTACGTATGACCACAGATTACATTTGACTGTTAGCCTACATATGACCACAGATTATATTTGACTGTTAGTCTCCATATGACCACAGATTATATTTGACTGTTAGTCTACGTATGACCACAGATTATATTTGACTGTTAGTCTACGTATGACCACAGATTATATTTGACTGTTAGTCTACGTATGACCACAGATTATATTTGACTGTTAGCCTACATATGACCACAGATTATATTTGACTGTTAGCCTACGTATGACCACAGATTATATTTGACTGTTAGTCTACATATGACCACAGATTATATTTGACTGTTAGTCTACATATGACCACAGATTATATTTGACTGTTAGCCTACGTATGACCACAGATTATGTTTGACTGTTAACCTACATATGACCACAGATTATATTTGACTGTTAGTCTACGTATGACCACAGATTATATTTGACTGTTAGTCTACGTATGACCACAGATTATATTTGACTGTTAGTCTACGTATGACCACAGATTATATTTGACTGTTAGTCTACGTATGACCACAGATTATATTTGACTGTTAGTCTACGTATGACCACAGATTATATTTGACTGTTAGCCTAAGTATGACCACAGATTATATTTGACTGTTAGCCTACGTATGACCACAGATTATATTTGACTGTTAGTCTACGTATGACCACAGATTATATTTGACTGTTAGTCTACATATGACCACAGATTATATTTGACTGTTAGTCTATATTTGACCACAGATTATATTTGACTGTTAGTCTACATATGACCACAGATTACATTTGACTGTTAGTCTACATATGACCACAGATTATATTTGACTGTTAGTCTACGTATGACCACAGATTATATTTGACTGTTAGCCTACGTATGACCACAGATTATATTTGACTGTTAGTCTACATATGACCACAGATTATATTTGACTGTTAGCCTATATTTGACCACAGATTATATTTGACTGTTAGTCTACATATGACCACAGATTACATTTGACTGTTAGTCTACATATGACCACAGATTATATTTGACTGTTAGCCTACGTATGACCACAGATTATATTTGACTGTTAGCCTACGTATGACCACAGATTATATTTGACTGTTAGTCTCCATATGACCACAGATTATATTTGACTGTTAACCTACATATGACCACAGATTATATTTGACTGTTAGTCTCCATATGACCACAGATTATATTTGACTGTTAACCTACATATGACCACAGATTATATTTGACTGTTAGCCTACGTATGACCACAGATTATATTTGACTGTTAGTCTCCATATGACCACAGATTATATTTGACTGTTAACCTACATATGACCACAGATTATATTTGACTGTTAGTCTCCATATGACCACAGATTATATTTGACTGTTAGCCTACGTATGACCACAGATTATATTTGACTGTTAGTCTACGTATGACCACAGATTACATTTGACTGTTAGTCTACGTATGACCACAGATTACATTTGACTGTTAGTCTACGTATGACCACAGATTATATTTGACTGTTAGCCTACGTATGACCACAGATTACATTTGACTGTTAGCCTACGTATGACCACAGATTACATTTGACTGTTAGTCTACGTATGACCACAGATTACATTTGACTGTTAGCCTACGTATGACCACAGATTACATTTGACTGTTAGTCTACGTATGACCACAGATTACATTTGACTGTAAGTCTACGTATGACCCCAGATTACATTTGACTGTTAGTCTACGTATGACCACAGATTACATTTGACTGTTAGTCTACGTATGACCACAGATTATATTTGACTGTTAGCCTACGTATGACCACAGATTACATTTGACTGTTAGCCTACGTATGACCACAGATTACATTTGGCAGTGCTGACATTTACACACACACACACCAGAGTTTAACTTTGACGGCCTACACACACACACCAGAGTTTAACTTTGACGGCCTACACACACACACCAGAGTTTAACTTTGACGGCCTACACACACACACCAGAGTTTAACTTTGACGGCCTACACACACACACCAGAGTTTAATTTTGACGGCCTACACACACACACCAGAGTTTAACTTTGACGGCCTACACACACACACCAGAGTTTAACTTTGACGGCCTACACACACACACCAGAGTTTAACTTTGACAGCCTACACACACACACACCAGAGTTTAACTTTGACGGCCTACACACACACACACCAGAGTTTAACTTTGACTGCATACACACACACACCAGAGTTTAACTTTGACGGCCTACACACACACACCAGAGTTTAACTTTGACGGCCTACACACACACACAGAGTTTAACTTTGACGGCCTACACACACACACCAGAGTTTAACTTTGACGGCCTACACACACACACCAGAGTTTAACTTTGACGGCCTACACACACACACCAGAGTTTAACTTTGACGGCCTACACACACACACACCAGAGTTTAACTTTGACGGCCTACACACACACACCAGAGTTTAACTTTGACGGCCTACACACACACACACCAGAGTTTAACTTTGACGGCCTACACACACACACCAGAGTTTAACTTTGACGGCCTACACACACACACCAGAGTTTAACTTTGACGGCCTACACACACACACCAGAGTTTATTTTGCCACGCTGTTGTTCCAATATGCAAACGAGTGTAAAAAAAAAAAAGCCAATATTTACACGCAGACCCCAGCCAGTGAAAATATGAGTTGTGAGTGAGGAATTTCGCAGGGAATATTTTGGGAACTGGGAAGAAACCTCAAAGTCTGTCTAAATAGGGTTTATGGGAGGCAAAATGGAGGTTTGCCATACAACGCTCTGGCAGATGTGACTGAATCCTCTCTTCTCTTTCTTCTTCTCTCTCTTTCTATCCTCTCAGGCTGCTCTTTGTGCTGGTCAAATCTGGAGTGAACCAAGGGCTATATCTGTTCTTAGTTCTACATTTTTTGAAAGGGGCAAGCTTATTTAAGATGGTGAGGAAAGCACTTTTGAAGAACAACCAGGCATCCTCTACTGACGGAATGAGGTCAATATCCTTCCAGGATCCCAGACCAGGTCGATTAGAAAGGCCTGCTCGCAGAGCTGTTTTAGGGAACGCTTGAAAGTGATGAGGGGTGGTCGTTTGACCGTGTAGTCATAAAGGATGCAGGCAACGAGGTAGTGATCACTGAGATCCTGGATGAAAACAGCAAAGGTGTATTTAGAGGGCAAGTTGGTCAGGATGATATCTATGAGGGTGACCATGTTTACGGATTTGGGGTTGTACCTGGTATGTTCCTTGATAATTTGTGTGAGATTGAGGGCATCTAGTTTAGATTGTAGGACGATAGGGGTGTTAAGCATATCCCAATTTAGGGCACCTAGCAGTAGATGGGGGGCAATCAATTCACATATGGTGTCCAGGGCACAGCTGGGAGCTGAGTGGGGTCTATAACAAGCGGCAACAGTGAGGGACTTAATTCTGGAGAGATGGATCTTTAAAAGTAGAAGCTCAAACTGTTTGGGCATAGACCTGGATAGTATGAAAGAACTCTGCAGGCTGTCTCTACAGTAGATTGCAATTCCGCCCTCTTTAGCAGTTCTATCTTGACGGAAAATTATATAATTGGGTAATTTTTGGTGGCCTTCCTAAGCCAGGATTCAGACACGGCAAGGACATCAGGGTTGGCGGAGTGTGCTAAAGCAGTGAATAAAGCAAATTTAGGGTTTTTCTGATGTTAAAACCTCTATGGGATAGAGGGCAGTATTTTGACATCCGGATGAAAAGCGTGCCCATAGTAAACTGCCTGCTACTCAGGCCCAGAAGCTAGGATAGTCATATAGTCGGATTTAGATAGAAAACACTATACAGTTTCTAAAATTGTTAAAATAATGTCTGTGAGCATAACAGAACTGAAATGGGAGGAGAAACCCCAAGGACAAACCATCCTACCACTGGTTTCAATGGCTGGCACTTTTAAAATAGGGCGAAATCGTGCCCGATTGCAGTTACTAGAGCTTCCACTATATGTCAACAGTCTTTGGAGTTTCATACTGGTTTTTGGAAAAATTAGCCAGAAATTGTAGTTTTTCTAGGTGGCTCCCATTTTGGCTGTAGTGTTTCCAAGCGGGTGAATGAGAGCGACTTTATCGAACAAAAGGACCATTTGTGATGTATCTGGGACCTTTTGGAGTGCCAACAGAAGAAGATCTTCAAAGGTAAGGCATTTATTACATCGCTATTTTTGACTTTCGTGTTGCAACTCCCTGCTTGAAAATGATTTGTTATGCATTTGTGTGCTGGGCGCTGTCCTCAGACAATTGCATGGTTTGCTTTCACCGTAAAGCCTTTTTGAAATATGACACCTTGGCCGGATTAACAACAAATTCAGCTTTATTTTGATGTATTGCACTTGTGATTTCATGAAAGTTTAATATTTATAGTAATTTTGTTTAAATTTGGCGCTCTGCAATTTCACCTAGCGTCCCACTGATCCACAAGAAGTTTTAACATGCATAATCCCAAGGCTTTTACGGTTGACATTAGAGAAAGGCATAAAGCTAAGACAACAACGGGTGAGACAACAACAGGTAAACAGCTAGGACAACAACAACGGGTAAATGGCGATGAATGGGCAGAGAAGATCAGTTAGCTGCACACAGGGCCTGAGTTTGAGGCTGAGGCCGACAGATAAACAAAATTAAGTACAGTGTTAAGATACAGTCCAGTTGGCATCAGCTGTGTTGCCGAGTGATCACAGGGTCCAATGAGCAGCAAAGATGAAACAAGGAGCCGTTCGGTAGTCGACTACTACGCAAGGCAAGCGGGAAACACAGCGTTTAGGAAGCTAGCAGGTCGGGGCTAGCAGACGGACGCACAACAACAACCACAATGCACATCGGCCGAATTACGTCAGCTGACCAGCAGACCAGTCGTGATGGATCGGCGGGGCTCCGTGTCGACAAAGGGTCCAGGCCAATTGTCAAGAGAGGTATTGTAGTTGGTGTACTTCAGTTTGCTAGCTGGGAAATGGGCCTAGCTCGAGGCGAGCTGGTGCAGGCTTCTGGACAAGGACGTTAGCCACAATACCCACTCGGTAGCCACTAGTATACACTGAGTGTAGAAAAAAATTAGGAACACCTTCCTACTGAGTTGCACCCCCTTTTGCTCTCAGAACAGACTCAATTAGTTGGGGCATGGACTCTACAAGGTGTTGAAAGCGTTCCACAAGGATGCTGGCCCATGTTGACTACAATGATTCTCACTGTTGTATCAAGTTGGCTATATGCCCTTTGGGTGTTGGACATTTCTTGATACACAAGGGAAACCCAGCATTGTTGCAGACCTTAACTCAAAATGGTGCGCATGGCACCAACTGCCATACCCCGTTCAAAAGGCACTTCCATTTTGTGTCTTGCTCACTCACCCTATGAATGGCACACAAACATATTCCATGTCTCAATTGTCTCATGGCTTAAATGAAACATTTTTTTTACCTGTCTCCTCCCCTTCATCTACACTGATTGAAATGGATTTAACAAATGGCATCAAGAAGATATACTGTAGGACAGACATTTCAAAACAAACTTTCTTTTCATACATTTTTTCCATGTATGAATCTCTTACTCAATGTTTTTCTATGGGCTAATAACAATTAGACCAAATTCAATGTTTCATCCCAAAAATGTTTATACCTAAAGGGGTCCTAAACTGTTCAATCAAATAGCTAAATGATCCATGGTATGACCATGTTATTACAATTCCATATGTCAGCTCAGTAACCCCCCCCAGTGTCTATTTATACAAATACCTTTGAATTGTTTGAATCGTGTTTGGATGTAATGCGATTTTTATAGTATTTAAAATGCGTGCTGGTTGACACATAAATTATTATACTTAATATTCTAGATGTTTTATTTGCATTATAGCACTGTAACATTGTAACACTGTAACACTGTGACATTGTAACATTGTAAGACTGTAACATTGTAACACTGTAACACTGTAAGACTGTAACACTGTAACAATGTAACACTGTAACACTGTAAGACTGTAACACTGTAACACTGTAACATTGTAAGACTGTAACACTGTAACACTGTAACATTGTAACACTGTAACACTGTAACACTGTAAGACTGTAAGACTGTAAGACTGTAACACTGTAACATTGTAACATTGTAACACTGTAACAGTGTAACCCTGTAACATTGTAACACTGTAACACTGTAACATTGTAACACTGCAACACTGCAACACTGTAACACTGTAACATTGTAACATTGTAACACTGTAACATTGTAACCCTGTAACATTGTAACATTGTAACATTGTAACATTGTAACATTGTAACATTGTAACACTATAACATTGTAACTCTGTAACATTGTAACACTGTAACACTGTAACCCTGTAACACTGTAACATTGTAACACTGTAACACTGTAAGACTGTAACACTGTAACACTGTAACACTGTAACACTGTAAGACTGTAACACTGTAACACTGTAACATTGTAAGACTGTAACACTGTAACACTGTAACATTGTAACACTGTAACACTGTAACACTGTAACACTGTAACATTGTAACACTGTAACACTGTAACATTGTAACATTGTAACATTGTAACATTGTAACACTATAACATTGTAACTCTGTAACATTGTAACACTGTAACACTGTAACCCTGTAACACTGTAACATTGTAACACTGTAACATTCTAACACTGTAACACTGTAACCTTGTAACATTGTAACACTGTATCTCCCAGTTGTTAGCTTATACATTATTTGTTTTTTTCCCCTTCCAATTAGCATTTGGCAAATGTTATGCAAGCAGAACAAAAAATGAATATGCAAATAAGCCCCTGTTTCTCTTGAGACCAGGAAGCAATATTTTATATCCTGACCTATTCAGTCAGATGCGGATGCGCGTGCGTGCGCACACACACACACACACACACACACACACACACACACACACACACACACACACACACACACACACACACACACACACACACACACACACACACACACACACACACACACTAACCTAACTTCATTAGCATGTACAAGGGCATCCATATTTGCACTGCATGTCCACGCATGTGAACTGACACATAATTTCCATAGTTAACGATCGGCCAACCGTGAATAAAACATGTGAACCGTAATAACTACAACGTCCTGCAACATAGGGGGTTGGACGTGTCAGTCAGTCAGCCCCCCCCACATTCAGGTACAGTTCATTCGGATAGTATTCAGACCCCTTGACTTGTTCCCCATTTTGTTACGTTACAGTCTTATTCTAAAATGGATTAAATTGTTAGTATGATTCTCTAAAAATCTACACAAAATACCACATATGTAAGGGTTTTCCTCCTCCTCTTCGTCTGAAGAGGAAAGGCGAGAAGGATCGGAGGACCAATGCGCAGCGTGGTAAGTGTCCATGGTATTTTAATATGAGAAAAACTCAACATGAACACACACAGGATTTACCTGAGATTAAGTATCATTGCATAACCCTTGATCAATGCTCATTTGTTGCTAGGCCATTCATAAAGGTTGAGAGAAAGAACACTTGATCAGCCATTGATCAGCCAATGATCAGCCATTTTCAGCTGTAATGTCCTGCTAAGACTACTGACTAGGACCTGTGTCATTTGTGCTCTGAGCACCTCTGAGATGGACAATGGGGTCAGAAGTTGTAACGGCTTTCTTCCGTCGAAGGAGAGGAGGACCAAAATGCAGCGCGGTTAGAGTTCATGGTTTTTAATAAGAGAAACTCAACACGAACACAGTACAAAACAATAAACGTGGCAAAACCCGAAAACAGTCCTATCTGTCGCAGCGAACACAAAGACAGGAAACAATCACCCACAAAACCCAACACAAAACAGGCCACCTAAATATGGTTCCTGTCACGTTCTGACCTTTATTTTCTGTGTTTTGTGTTTAGTTAGTATGGTCAGGGCGTGAGTTGGGTGGGCAGTCTATGTTTGTTTGTCTAGGTTTTGGGAATTTCTATGTTTCGGCCTAGTATGGTTCTCAATCAGAGGCAGGTGTCATTAGTTGTCTCTGATTGAGAATCATACTTAGGTGGCCTGGGTTTCACTGTGTGTTTGTGGGTGATTGTTTCCTGTCTCTGTGTATGCACCAGATAGGACTGTAATTTGAGTTTTCACGTTTTCTTGTTTTGTTAGTTTGTTCATGTGTACCTTAAAGCATTAAAGAAGTACCATGGAAAATTACCACGCCGCGTATTGGTCCTCTGATCCGTTTCGCCTCTCCTCTTCGGAAGAAGAGGAGGAAACTCGTTACAGAATCACCCACCACAATCGGACCAAGCGGCGTGGTAAAGGACAGCGACGACAGCAGCAGCAGCATCAACAACAGAGGCCACCATCACAGGACTCCTGGACATGGGAGCAGATATTGAACGGAGAGGGACCCTGGGCACGGGCTGGGGAAAATCGCAGCCCCAAAGCAGAGCTGGAGGCAGCGAAAGCTGATCGGGCGGCAATATGAGGAGCCAGCACGGCAGTGCGACAGGTACGAGAGGCAGCCCCAAATTTTTTTGGGGGGCACACGAGGGGTGGTACTAAGCCAGGTAGCAGACCTGAGCTCACTCCTCGTGCTTATTATGAGCAGCGCATTACTGGTCAGGCACCGTGTTATGCGGTTGAGCGCACGGTGTCGCCAGTGCGTGTCCATAGCCCGGTGCGCTATAGGGCAGCCCCCCCGAGAGTGCCATGCGAGTGTGGGCATTGAGCCAGGGCGTATGGTGCCTGCTCAGCGGGTCTGGTCGCCGGTACGCAGTCTGGGTCCAGGTTATCCTGCGCCGGCTCTGCGTGCTGTGTCTCCGGGCGCTGGGAGGGTGCAGTGCGTCCTCTGCCTGCGCTCCGCTCGTACCGGGCAACTGTGGGAGTGGAGCCTAGGGGAGAGGTGCGTGTAGTAAGCACTAGATCTCCCGTGCTTACCCACAGCCCGGTTCAACCTGTGCCTGCACTTTTGAGGGTCCGGGCTCGAGTAGTTGTCCAGCCTGGGGAAGTGGTGCCAAGGTTGCGCACCAGAGCTCCAGTGCTCCCCCACAGCCCGGTCTTTCAGGCTCCTCCTAACACCAAGCCTCCTGAAAGTCTCCCCAGCCTGGTAGTTCCTGTGGCAGCCCCACGCACCAGGCTGTCTCTCAGTCTCCTCCCTGCAGGTGCTCCCGCCTGTCCGGCGCCGCTGCCGGAGCGTTCCGCCTGTCCGGCGCCGCTGCCGGAGCCTCCCGCCTGTCCGGCGCCGCTGCCGGAGCCTCCCGCCTGTCCGGCGCCGCTGCCGGAGCCTCCCGCCTGTCCGGAGCCCCGCCTGTCCGGCGCCGCTGCCGGAGCCTCCCGCCTGTCCGGCGCCACTGCCGGAGCCTCCCGCCTGTCCGGGCGCCGCTGCCGGAGCCTCCCGCCTGTCCGGCGCCGCTGCTGGAGCGTCCCGCCTGTCCGGCGCCGCTGCCTCCTGTAGCAGCTCCACGCACCAGGCTGTCTCTCTGTCTCCTCTCTGCAGGTGCTCCCGCCTGTCCGGCGCCGCTGCCGGAGCCTCCCGCCTGTCCGGCGCCGCTGCCGGAGCCTCCCGCCTGTCCGGCGCCGCTGCCGGAGCCTCCCGCCTGTCCGGCGCCGCTGCCGGAGCCTCCCGCCTGTCCGGAGCCTCCCGCCTGTCCGGCGCTGCTGCCGGAGCCTCTCGCCTGTCCGGCGCCGCTGCCGGAGCCTCCCGCCTGTCCGGCGCTGCTGCCGGAGCCTCCCGCCTGTCCGGCGCTGCTGCCGGAGCGTCCCGCCTGTCCGGCGCCGCTGCTGGAGCGTCCCGCCTGTCTGGCGCCGCTGCCGGAGCGTCCCCGCCTGTCTGGCGCCGCTGCCGGAGCGTCCCTCCTGTCCGGCGCCGCTGCCGGAGCGTCCCGCCTGTCCGGCGCCGCTGCCGGAGCGTCCCGCCTGTCCGGCGCCGCTGCCCCTCAGCCCAGAGGCGCCGGAGCCCCTCAGCCCAGAGGCTCCAGAGCCCCTCAGCCCAGAGGCTCCAGAGCCCCTCAGCCCAGAGGCGCCAGAGCCCCTCAGCCCAGAGGCGCCAGAGCCCCTGTCCCTCTGTCCCGAGCCTCTGCCCCTCTGTCCCGAGCCTCTGCCCCTCTGTCCAGTGGGGTCATTGAGAGGGGTTGCCATGGTGAGAAAGCCACGGAGGCGGACAATAAGGCAGACTAAGACAATGGTGAAGTGGGGTCCGCGTCCCGCGCCAGAACCGCCACCGCGGACAGATGCCCACCCAGACCCTCCCCTATAGGTCAAGGTTTTGCGGCCGGAGTCCGCACCTTTGGGGGTACTGTCACGTTCTGACCTTTATTTTCTGTGTTTTGTGTTTAGTTAGTATGGTCAGGGCGTGAGTTGGGTGGGCAGTCTATGTTTGTTTGTCTAGGTTTTGGGAATTTCTATGTTTTCGGCCTAGTATGGTTCTCAATCAGAGGCAGGTGTCATTAGTTGTCTCTGATTGAGAATCATACTTAGGTGGCCTGGGTTTCACTGTGTGTTTGTGGGTGATTGTTTCCTGTCTCTGTGTATGCACCAGATAGGACTGTAATTTGAGTTTTCACGTTTTCTTGTTTTGTTAGTTTGTTCATGTGTACCTTAAAGCATTAAAGAAGTACCATGGAAAATTACCACGCCGCGTATTGGTCCTCTGATCCGTTTCGCCTCTCCTCTTCGGAAGAAGAGGAGGAAACTCGTTACAGTTCCCAAACAGAGACAATGACTAACACCTGCCTCTGCTTGAGAACCATATCAGGCCGTACATAGAAATAGACAAACTAGACACACAACATAGAATGCCCACCCAGCTCACGTCCTGACCAACACTAAAACAAGGAAAACACACAAGATCTATGGTCAGAACGTGACAACATAATTACAAAGCAAAAACATGTTAAAATATTTTTATACAAATGTATTAGAAATTACATATATCACATCACATTTACATAATTATTCAGACCCTTAACTCAGTACTTTGCTAAAGCACCTTTGGCAGATAATTAAAAGCGAGTAGCAGCAGTGTAAAAACAAAGGTGGGATTGCTTAGGGGTAGAAACTGTTAAGAAGCCTTTTGGTCCTAGACTTGGTGCTCCAGTACCGCTTGCCATGCAGTAGGAGAGAGAACAGTCTATAATTTTGGTGACTGGACTATTTGCTAATTTTTTATTCCTTCCTCTGACACCACCTAGTATATAGATCCTGGCTGTTAGGAAGCTTGGCCCCAGTGATGTATTGGACAGTACGCACTACCCTCTGTAGCGCCTTAAGGTCAGATGCTGAGCAGTTCCATACCAGGCGGTGATGCAACCCGTCAGGATGCTCTCGATGGTTTAGATATAGACATTTCTGAGGATCTTTTCAGTCTCCTGAGGGGGAAAATGTGTTGTCCTGCCCTCTTCACAACTGTCTTGGTGTGTTTGGACCCTGATAGTTTGTTGGTGATGTGGACACCAAGGAACTTGAAACTGTCGACACGCTCCACTTCAGTCCCGTCAATATTAATGAGGGCCTGTTTTGCCCTCCTTTTCCTAGAGTTCATGATCAGCTCCTTTGTCTTGCTCACATTGAGAGAGAGGTTGTTGTCCTGGCACCACACTGCAAGGTCTCTGACCTCCTCCCTATAGGCCGTCTCATTGTTGTCGGTGATCAGGCATACAACTGCAAATTTAATGATGGTGTTGGAGTTGTGATTGGCCATGCAGTCATGGGTGAACAGCGAAGTAAAGTAGGGGACTAATCACGCACCCCTGAGGGTGCGCACCCCCTTACCACCTGGGGGCGGCCCGTCAGGAAGTCCAGGATCCAGTTGCAGAGGGAGTTTTTAGTCCCATGGTCCTTAGTGATGAGCTTTGTGGGCATTATGGTGTTGAACGCTGAGCTGTAGTCAATTAACACCATTCTCACATAGGTGTTCCTTTTGTCCAGAAGGGAAAGGATAATGTGGAGTTTGATTGAGATTGCATCATTTGTGGAGCTGTTGGGGCAGGATGTGAATTGGAGTGGGTCTAGGGTTTCTAGCTACCAACGTGAGTGATATGGGGCGGTAATCACTTAGGCAGGCAACCTTAGCTTTCTTGGGCACAGGGACTATAGTGGTCTGTTTGAAACATGTTGGTATTACAGACTTGGTCAGGGAGAGGTTGAAAATGTCAGTGAATACACTTGCCAATTGGTCCACGCCTGCTTTGAGTACATGTCCTGGTAGTCCGTTTGGCCCCGCGGCTTTGTGAATGTTGACCTGTTTAAAGATCTTGCTCACATCGGGTACGGAGAGCGTGATAACGCAGTCGTCCAGAACAGCTGGTGCTCTCATGCATGCTTCAGTGTTGCTTGCCTCGAAGCGAGCATAAATGGCATTTAGCATGTTTAATAGGCTAGCGTCAATTGGCAGATTGCAGCTGGGTTTCCCTTTGTAGGCGAGGTGGCTCATTGATTGAGATGAGGTAGCTGATGAAGGTGGGGCTCAATTCATTCAAGGCTTTAAATACAAGCATGAGGATTTGAAGTCGATGCTGTAGTTGACCGGTAGTATGGGGAGTTGGTCCAGGATCGAGGGCTCCTAAGTGGTGCAGCGTTCTAAGGCACTGCACCTCCGTGCTAGAGGCGTCACTACAGACCCTGATTCGATTCCAGGCTGAATCACAACCTGCCATTATTCGGAGTCCCATAGGGCAGTGCATAATTGTCCCAGTGTCGTCTGGGTAGGGGTTTGGTTCTTAACTAACTTGTCTAGTTAAAAAAAAAAAGTGGTCTGACTTCTTTGTCCTGGCCAGGACCCTGGCAGAACTGTTATGGATTAGTTGAAGCCTCTGTAGTGATTTGGCTGGGAGGCCCCTTCTTATGGCTTAGATCCGGCTAACGGGATCGATATGACAACAGCCAGTGAAAGTGCAGGGCGCCAAATTCAAAACAACAGAAATCTCAAAATTAAAATTCCTCAAACATAGAAGTATTTTACACCATTTTAAAGATAAACTTGTTGGTAATCCCACCACAGTGTCCGATTTCAAAAAGGCTTTACGACGAAAGCACACCAAACGATTATGTTAGGTCTGCACCTAGTCACAGAAAAACACAGCCATTTTTCCAGCCAAAGAGAGGAGTTACAAAAAGCAGAAATAGAGATAAAATGAATCACTAACCTTTGTTGATCTTCATCAGATTACTTCATGTTAGACAATACATGTATGTTTTGTTTGATAAAGTTCATATTTCTATCCAAAAATCTCTGTTTACATTGGCGCGTTACGTTCAGTAATGTTTTGCTCTCAAAACGTCCAGTGATTTTGCAGAGAGCCACATCAATTTACAAAAATACTCATTAATCATCATCAAAACTCATACTCACTAAACATTGAGAAAAGATACAACTGTTATGCATGGAACTTTAGATAAACTTCTCCTTAATGCAACCGCTGTCAGATTTCAAAAAAGCTATACACTATGCAATAATATAAGTACAGCGCTCAGACAACAAAACAAGCCATATAGATATCCGTCATGTTGTGGAGTCAACAAAGTCAGAAATAGCATTTTAAATATTCACTTACCTTTAATGATCTTCATCAGAATGCACTCCCAGGAATCCCAGTTCCACAGTAAATGTTTGATTTGTTTCGATAAAGTCCATCATTTATGTCCAAATATCTCTTTTTGTTCGCCAGTTTAGCCCAGTAATCCAAATTCATGAGGCGTGAGCAGTCGAAAAGTCAAAAAGTTCCATTACAGTCCGTAGAAACATGTCAAACGCTGTATAGAATCAATCTTTAGGATGTATCATTAATGTTTCAACCGGAGAATTCCTTTGTCTGTAGAAATTCAATGGAATGCAAGCTAACTCTTACGTGAACGAGCATGATCAGCTCATGCCCCTCTGGCAGACCTCTGACTCATTCAGCTCCCATTCTCCCCACCTTGACAGTAGAAGAATCAAACAAGGTTCTAAAGACTGGTGACATCTAGTGGAAGCCTTAGGAAGTGCAATATGAACCCATAGACATTGTATATTTGATAGGCAATGAGTTGAGAAACTACAAACCTCAGATTTCCCACATTCTGGTTGGATTTTTTCTCAGGTTTTTGCCTGCCATATGAGTTCTGTTGTACTCACATACATCATTCAAACAGTTGTAGACACTTCAGAGTGTTTCCTATCCAAATCTACTAATAATATGCATATATTAGCAACTGGGCCTGAGTAGCAGGCAGTGTACTCTGGGCACCTTATTCATCCAAGCTACTCAATACTGCCCCCAGCCATAAGAAGTTGCCATAGTCGCATTACCATACATAGTCTATCCGAGAGATGATGAAGGCGTGGTTGAGTTTCTCTGCACTTTGCATTATGTTTCACACATCTGTTTTATGTCGGCATTGAAGGACAGAGTAGGATCAAACTTGACTCCTAAATTGGAGACGACAGAAGACAGGTGGATAGCCTGGCCGTTGATTGTAGGGTAGATGTTTCCAGCACTGGAGACCTGTTTGGGTGTCCCAATAAGCAAAGCCTAAGTCTTGCTACTGTTCAATTGGAGGAAGTTCTCTTTCATCCATGCTCTGATGTCCTCTAGGCATCATGTCATATGAAAATAATAAATATTATGCTAACATTACACCCAGTAAAACTACATCATGCCATATGAAAACAACACATGCTGATTTTCAACAAACGCACACACACACACACACACACACACACACACACACACACACACACACACACACACACACACACACACACACACACACACACACACACACACACACACACACACACAAACACATGCACAGACACACAGACACACACACAGACACACACACACACACTGTAGTGTAGCGGGGTAGTGTAGTGTCCCTGGGCATGGAACCTATATGACTCCAGCCAGCCAATAGAATGCGAGAGCCACACACAGCCACTCTATCTGATTCCCAGACCTTACTGTAAATATTCTGCACCCCTGTCATTCTTTCCATCCCTCCATCCCCAGGTTGGACCAGTTCCCAAAGGAGAGTTACAGTGGACACAGAAGACCTGGGTTCAAATACTATTAGAAATCTCTCACATATTTGAAATGTTTGCTCTTGCCTGCCCGGAGTGCGAGATAGGTTTTCTGTTCAATTCGTCCCTTAAGTCAGGAATGTTCAATTGAGCTCAAATGAAGTATTTGCAATGACATCAAATAGTTGTTGAATCCAGCTCTGGTCGACACGGACGGTAAAAAAGCTGACTTCATCACGGTACGACCTAATTGGCGAGCCCATCACTGTTGGCCGTTAAAACTGGCCAACTTTGATAAGGCCAATGAATTACGATCTTACGGAAAACCTGTTAGGTATTTGATTAATGGCGTCAGAGGAGGTATAAAACCATGGGGATTTTTGTGGAGAGGGACTGGAGGGTACTGATATGTGAATGGTTAATCACATCTGGGAGCTTCGGCTCGGCCACCTAATACTCCCAGAGGCGGCCAACTCAAACACAGCTGTGAAATGTCTTCCACACCTGGACAAATAGTAAATTCTGGAGCTGCTGCCTGTGAAACTGGACAAATAGTAAATTCTGAAGCTGCTGCCTGTGAAACTGGACAAATAGTAAATTCTGGAGCTGCTGCCTGTGAAACTGGACAAATAGTAAATTCTGAAGCTGCTGCCTGTGAAACTGGACAAATAGTAAATTTTGAAGCTGCTGCCTGTGAAACTGGACAAATAGTAAATTCTGGAGCTGCTGCCTTTGAAACTGGACAAATAGTAAATTCTGGAGCTGCTGCCTGTGAAACTGGACAAATAGTCAATTCTGAAGCTGCTGCCTGTGAAACTGGACAAATAGTAAATTCTGGAGCTGCTGCCTGTGAAACTGGACAAATAGTAAATTCTGAAGCTGCTGCCTGTGAAACTGGACAAATAGTAAATTCTGAAGCTGCTGCCTGTGAAACTGGACAAATAGTAAATTCTGAAGCTGCTGCCTGTGAAACTGGACAAATAGTAAATTCTGAAGCTGCTGCCTGTGAAACTGGACAAATAGTAAATTCTGAAGCTGCTGCCTGTGAAACTGGACAAATAGTAAATTCTGAAGCTGCTGCCTGTGAAACTGGACAAATAGTAAATTCTGAAGCTGCTGCCTGTGAAACTGGACAAATAGTAAATTCTGGAGCTGCTGCCTGTGAAACTCGTCCCAACTAATTCCCGCTAATGCCCCCCTTGTCACTCTCTCGGATGGGACTGAGGCGTCTCTCTAAGGGCACAGTGACAAACCTCGCGGCTTTTGGACAAATTGTAGTTATATTTTTCATTCATGAATTGGACTGCTTAGTTGTCAAGTTTTCCTGTTCTAGTTTGATCTGGGTGTTGACGTTGTGGTTTGATCTGGGTGTTGACGTTGTGGTTTGATCTGGGTGTTGACGTTGTGGTTTGATCTGGGTGTTGACGTTGTGGTTTGATCTGGGTGTTGACGTTGTGGTTTGACCTGGGTTGTGACGTTGTGGTTTGATCTGGGTGTTGACGTTGTGGTTGGATCTGGGTACGGAAGTTGTGGTTTGATCTGGGTGTTGACGTTGTGGTTTGATCTGGGTTTTGACGTTGTGGTTTGATCTGGGTTTTGACGTTGTGGTTTGATCTGGGTGTTGACGTTGTGGTTGGATCTGGGTACGGAAGTTGTGGTTATCTTAGTTAATACACTGAAGGTGAGAATTGTCCTTTTCTATTCAGACCTCTTGACTTTTCCCACATTTTGTTACGTTACAGCCTTATTCTAAAATGTATACAATAGTTTTTTTCCCTGATAAATCTACACAAAATACCCCACGATGACAAAGCAAAAACAGGTTTACAGTTCATATAAGCAAATCAGTCAATTGAAAATTCACTTGGCCTTAATCCATGTATTTCACATGACTGGGCAGGAGTGCAGCCATGGGTGGACCTGGGAGGGCATAGGCTAGTTTAGCAGTCAGATCACCCCCCCGTGGACATTTCTGCAAACAGCATGCCAATTGCATTGTGTTGTCTGACAAAACTACTGTGCATTTTAAATTTGCCTTTCATTGTCTCCAGCACAAGTAGCACCTGTGTAATTACGCTCCAGTCACTACCACGAGCCCGTCCTCCCCAATTAAGGTGCCACCAGCCTCCTGTGACATGGAAAGCATTCCCCACTCAAACCATTCCCATACAGTCCTAGCAAAGTTCTGGCTTCATATATCGTGTTTTGCCCAACTACTATTTTTGTTTATTTTTTACAAATTTAATGTGATTTCATATTGAGGTAAAGTCCGCATTGGACCTTTAGTAATTACAATGAACAAAACCGATTTAAAATGGACAAATCTCTGTTGAAAATGTATCTGTTTTCTATTTTATATCATTTGAACATTTCACTGAGCCTGTCTCAAGTGCCAGATGGGGGAGTTTTGCACTTTTTGGACTATTCCATTCTTCCTATTGTGGCAGACAATCTCAAAAAAGCACCACTCAAGCACTCAACACAGAGCATTTGAAGACATGCTCTGAAACTTTGGCGACTACTAAGATTTTTTTTTAAACCTCCGGCTTTGTGCTAGATGTGTCAATGTGTAGTTCGTACATGCATAATCTATGAGCAGAAAAAAAAATCCCTAATTTAAAAGCAACAGCTGTGCTGCGCTATTTTCCCTACGTTTTGATTTGATTGACTTGATTTTCCCTCACTTGGGCCAGCCCCTTATCAATTCAGGTTCTAGCCAATGAACTTCAGCCTTTTGCCATTTGAGTGACATCTAGCAAGATGCAGACATTAGAGCAAGAGAGAGAGAGAGAGACACACAACAATGTCATGGTGCAAATATCCGCACATGACATAGTACGCAATTTTCTGGGACCACGTTTAGCTTGTGAGCTCTACTTTCAGAACTACTGGCTAAAAAAAACATACAGCAGTACCAGAGAATCTCTTTAATACATATTTTCCCAGCAGGCATCAGTTTGTCATCATGTAGATGTGGGGGAGTTACTGTAGAATCACAGGCAGCATCCCTGTTGATGTAAACTTTCTCCAGTATTAGCATGTATAAACAGGCTTATGAATGGGCAGCTATTTGGCCAGTTCATTTTCACCCTCTTAAGCCCAAACAAGCATAGCCATCAAAAATAAATGTCGACAAACAAACAAAGAAATGCAAATAAACTGCGGCGAGTGAACTGACAGAGGTCGTCTGAGTTAAGGTCAACCCTGTTTAAATTGCATCAGTCCCACATATTTCTGTTTTTGTTTCATCAAGTTCCTCCTCTGAAAGGCTTTCTGTACATTTAGGTATTGATGCATTTGGCGTCTTAAAAGATGCACTTGTCTCTCCGTGACGTTATCACACACAGAGAGAAAGGAATTTCTCCCCAGAACATGGCTGCCTCTTATATCCAGCCTGGTGGATGCCTGGCTACTTTCTGAGTAAAATGTCTACGTAAAATTCACAATATGAAAGACATAACCTAGAGGGCAAAACTGTTGAAAATACATCAGTATGTCAGTCTAAACTGGTTGAAACGACATAATTTTGACATCTTAATTAACTGGTTGAAACAACATCATTATTATCAGTCTAAACTGGTTGAAATGACATCATTATGTCAGTCTAAACTGGTTGAAACAACATCATTATTATCAGTCTAAACTTGTTAAAACTACATCATTATGTCAGTCTAAACTGGTTGAAATGACATCATTATGGTATCTAAACTAGTTGAAATGACATCATTATGATATCTAAACTGGTTGAAATGACATCATTATGTCAGTCTAAACTGGTTGAAATGACATCATTATGTCAGTCTAAACTGGTTGAAATGACATCATTATGTCAGTCTAAACTGATGTCTAATCATTTTGACGTCAAAACTGGTTGAAATGACATAATTTTGATGTCAAAACTGGTTGAAACGACATCATTTTTACATCTAAACTGGTTGAAACGTCAAAATGATGTAGTTTCAACCAGTCAAAACTGTAAGTCCCTCATCATGTTGCCTTAGTTTTGGTCTCACAATGTAACTGTGAACCCAAGCCCAGGGGGTTGTTATGTTGGGCCCACCTCCAACCTCCATCATTTGGATGTTGGATGGCGACTGTCAAACGTTTACAGCTCAGGGCGTGATGCATCAATGGTTTTATGTACTTTGTACATAAACCGCCATCCTCAGTGCATCCTTACAAAAACTCCAGCTTGGGTAGCTACATTCATTAAAGTCCCAGTACCTTGAGACTTGAGGTGAAGAACAGATCAAATTGTATGACAAATTTATGCCGAAATCCAGGTAATGCCAAATAGATCACATACTTTTTCTTGCCACTGTATATATATATACATGAAAATAGGTCCTTAGACACAGAGGAACATGAAGCTCTCGACCTGCTCCACTACAGCCCATCGATGTGAATGGGGCGTGCTCGGACCTCCATTTCCTGTAGTACACGATTAGCTCCTTTGTCTTGCTGACATTAATGGAGAGGTTCTTGTCCTGGCACCACACTGCCATGTCTCTGTCCAGGTGGGAAAGTGCAGTGTGGAGTGCAATAGAGAATGTGTCATTTGTGGATCTTTTGGGGCGGTATGCAAATTAGAGTGGGTCCAGGGTGTCTGGGAGGATGGTGTTGATGTGAGCCATGACAATTCTTTCAAAGCATTTCATGGCAACAGATGTGAGTGCTATGGGCCGATAGTAATTTAGACAGGTTACCTTTGCGTTTTAGGGGACAGGGACTATGGTGGTCTGCTTGAAACACGTAGGTATCGCAGACTGGGTCAGGGAGCAGTTGAAAATGTCAGTGAAGACACTTGCCAGCTCTGAGTACGTGT
This sequence comes from Oncorhynchus keta, assembly GCF_023373465.1. Lineage (NCBI taxonomy): Eukaryota > Metazoa > Chordata > Actinopteri > Salmoniformes > Salmonidae > Oncorhynchus > Oncorhynchus keta. The sequence goes on from NC_068442.1 coordinate 49,442,652, forward strand.
CCTGGTAAATCGTCTGGCCCTGCAACCTTGTGAATGTTAACATGTTTAATGGTCTTGCTCATATCGGCTACGGAGAGCATGATCACACAGACACCCGGAACACCTGGTGCTCTCATGCATGATTCACTGTTGCTTGCCTCGAAGTGAGCATAGAAGGTATTTAGCTCGACTGGTAGGCTCACATCACTGGACAGCTCGCGGCTGGGTTTCCCTTTGTAATCCGTGACAGTTAGCAAGCTATGCCAAATCTGACGAGCGTCAAAGCTGGTGTAGGAGAATTTGATCTTGGTTCTGTATTAACGTTTTTCCTGTTTGATGGTTCGTCGGAGGGCATAGCTCAGTGTGGGTGTTGCCTGTAATCCATGGCTTCTGGTTGGGGTATCTACGTACAGTCACTGTGGGGACGACGTCGTGTATGCAGTTATTAATGATTTTGGTGACTGATGTGGTAAATTCCTCGATGCCATCGGATGAATCCCTGAACATATTCCAGTCTGTTCTAGCGAAAAATTCTTGTAACTTAGTGTCTGCTTCATCGAAACTCTTCCTGGTACTTCCTGTTTGAGTTTTTGCTTATAAACAGGAAACAGGAGAATATAGTTCTGGTCAGATTTGCCAAATGGAGGGCCAGGGAGAGCTTTGTATGCATGTCTGTGTGTGGTGTAAAGAGGATCTAGAGTTTTTTTGCCTCTAATTGCACAGGTGACATGCTGGTAAAAATGTGGTAAAACGGATTTCAGTATTCCTGGGTTAAAATTGCCGACCACTAGGAGCACAGTCTCTGGGTGAGCATTTTCTTGTTTGCTTATGGTCCTATACAACTGGTTGAGTGCGGTCTTAGTGCCAGCATTGGTTTGTGGTGGTAACTGAAAACTATGAAAATGTAGATGAAACCACTTGTAGTGGAACAGAATGGTCTACAGCTTTCATGAGGTATTCTGACGCAGGCAAGCAGTACCACTTGAGACTTCACAATATTAGAGATTGCACATCAGATGTAGTTAATAAAGAGGCACAACCCCTTCCTGAGCTTCCCTGAGACTGCCACTCTGTCCCACTGATGTATAGAAAAACAGCTAGATTTATATTTTTCTTGTCCTTGTTCAGCCAATACTGAGAGAAACATAGGATATTACAGTTTTTCAGATCACGTTGAAGGATAGTCTCCAGTGATTGCCTTTCGCCAATAGAACGCATGTTGGAAGATGGTTTATCCACTCTCTAATGTAGTATTTTCCTAGTTTGTGGCCTTTATAGTGCCGCCTAAAATATATTTTTGGGGGGTTGTCTTTGTTGAAGGAGAGTCCTACCACCAAAATGCAAAATGATTTGTCTTTAATGAAACTAATGACAAACATGAAATAAGACCCAATATACAAAAAACAGCAAAACGGACTGTGAAAACATATACAGCCTGTCTGGTGAACACTAACACAGAGACAGGAACAATCACCTTTTGCAAATAATACAGTGACAACCCCGTTTCTAAATACGGTTCCCCATCAGAGACACATCTAGAATCACTGGGATTTTTGAGAACCATTCTTCAGGCAGGCAAACCTATGCTACACCCCTACTTCAGCCGCAATCCCAATGCCTCCTGCTGGTGTACGAAACACAACAATTTAACCCATGTCACACCCTGGCCTGACCAAATATTCTCAAACACAAAACACTTGACCAGGCGTGACAGCCTCCTGAGTGTCAGGGATGGGGCCTGGTCCACGAGTGACATTTCTGGTTTCCAGGAGCTATTTTCTGTTATAGGAAACAATGGAGAAACATTATCTAAAACATTGGCCAGCAGCTCGTAAAACAGCTGCTATTCTAATAGTACTATTAAAACTCGAATGGCGTTCAGATAAAGGAGAAAAAGCTGGGTAAAGAAATAAACAGAGATTGTTAACGTGGTCTCTCAATAAGATTTGAATTTTTACTTATCTTTTTAACCAAAGCATGAGTCGGTTACTCTAAATACCTTCTGGCCTGGGAAGTGCTCAGGGCCACATTCAGCAACAAATCATACAATATTGTAATGATAACTGTGGTGTAAATAACACAGTAGTGTAATGATTACAGTAGTGTATTAAATACAAAATGTAATATTACAGTAGTGTAATTATTACAGTGGATTAATATTACAGTAGTGAAATTATTACAATAGTTTAATATTACAGGAGTGTAATTATTACAGTAGCTTAACATTACAGTAGTGTAATTATTAGGTAGTGCAATAATACAGTAGTGTAATGACACAGTAATGTAATATTACAGTAGTGTAATGACACAGTAATGTAATATTACAGTAGTGTAATGACACAGTAATGTAATATTACAGTAAAATAATACAGTAATGTAATGAATACAGTAGTGTAATATTACAGTACTCTAATAACATAAGTGTAATGATCCATGTTGTGTAGGCTCATTTTGATCAAAGTAGCATTTTGTGCAAACCCATGATGTGATGGGTAAAGTCCTGAAATTAGGAGAAATATTTGTGGTTTTGGGGTATTATTAGTAACCTGTATGTCACCACCCAATTACAGTATGAAGAAATCAATGCCACGTTGACTGAGCTTACCTGAAGTCATCACTCTTGAAGCATCTTTTCGCATTGAATGCAATGTATTGACATTTGCGCCATTGGAGCGTGATGCCTATATTTCGCAAAAGCTTCTCTTTCTGTGGCTTATCAATGATACCATGTTAGTGTGTGTGTGTGTGTGTGTGTGTGTGTGTGTGTGTGTGTGTGTGTGTGTGTGTGTGTGTGTGTGTGTGTGTGTGTGTGTGTGTGTGTGTGTGTGTGTGTGTGTGTGTGTGTGTGTGTGTGTAATGCTTGCATGTGTGTGTTTGTGTGTTTTGTAGTGGAAGCAAAGGTAGTCTTTGTTCTGACCAAGGCACTCATTACCACTTTGACCGTCACAGCAGACGCCCACGTTATTTGGCAGATCTGATTGGGTGACATTTATAAATATTTCACAACAGATTCACAGATTCATGGGGTGCCACTCTGAGAGGAATGGGGGAGTGTGATAATAAACTCCACAGTGTCTTCTTCTACTCAATACTGAGGCACCGCTAGTGTTGTAACACCCACAGATTCAAACAAATAGATACAGTGCCTTGTGAAAGTATTCACCCAACTTGGCATTTTTCCTATTTTGTTGCCTTTACAAGCTGGAAATAAAATAGATTTTTTTGGGGGGGTTGTATCATTTGATTTACCCAACATGCCTACCACTTTGAAGATGCAAAATATTTTTTATTGTGAAACAAACAAGAAATAAGACCCAAAAAATTACAACTTGAACATGCATAACTATTCACCCCCCCCAAAAGTAAATATATTGTAGAGCCACCTTTTGCAATTAATACAGCTACAAGTTTCTTGGGATATGCCTCTATAAGCTTGGCACATCTAGCCACTGGGATTTTTGCCCATTCTTCAAGGCAAAACTACTCCAGCTGCTTCAAGTTGGATGGGTTCCTGCTGGTGTACAGCAATCTTTAAGTCATACCACAGATTCTCAATTGGATTGAGGTCTGGGCTTTGACTAGACCTTTCCAAGACATTTAAATGTTTCCCCTTAACCTCTTGCTCCTACCTGACACGCAGACGTCCCATCTAGACATCTGGAAATGCAAATGCGCTACGCTAAATGCTAATAGTACTAGTTAAAACTCAAACGTTCATTAAAATACACATGCAGGGTATTGAATTAAAGCTACACTCTTTGTGAATCTAGGCAACAAGTCAGATTTTTAAATTGCTTTTCGGCGAAAGCATGAGAAGCTATTATCTGATAGCATGTAACACCCCAAAAGACCCGCTGTAGGGGACATAAACAAAATAATTAGCATAGTCGTCGCTACACAAACCGCACAAATAAAATATAAAACATTCATTACCTTTGACCATCTTCTTTGTTGGCACTCCTAGATGTCCCATAAGCACTATTGGGTCTTTTTTTCCCGATTAAATTGGTCCATATATAGCCTAGATATCGATCTATGAAGACTGTGTGATAAACGAAAAAAATAGCGTCTTATAACGTAACGTCATTTTTTAAATTAAAAAGTTGACGATAAACTTTCACAAAACACTTCGAAATACTTTTGTAATGCAACTTTAGGTATTAGTAAACGTTAATAAGCGATTAAATTGATCACGAGGCGATGTATATTCTATACCTGTCCGTCTGGAAATAATGTCCGGGTAAATCTCAACCAAAATATCCGGTCGGAGACCGGAAGAACTGCGCTGCCTTGCGTCTGTTTGACCAAGAAACAAATAGTAGGCAAATGACAAGACTCTAGACATCGTGTGGAAGCTGTAGGTATTGCAACCTCAGCCCCATTAAATGTGGTTCACCTTTATCAATGGGTTCAAGTCTCGCATGGATATATTTTTCCATTTTCAGTGATCAGATTTTCCTGCACTTTTCGATGAAACGCACGTTCTGTTATAGTCACAGTCGTGATTTAACCAGTTTTATAAACGAGTGTTTTCTATCCACACATACTAATCATATGCATATACTATATTCCTGGCATGAGCAGCAGGGCGCTGAAATGTTGCGCGATTTTTAACAGAATGTTTGAAAAAGTAGGGGGTAGGAGTAACAGGTTGCTTTTGCAGTATGCTTAAGGTCATTGTCCTGCTGGAAGGTGAACCTCCGTCCCAGTCTCAAATCTCTGGAAGACTGAAACAGGTTTCCCTCAAGTATTTCCCTGTATTTTTCCATTGTTCCTTCAATTCTGACCAGTTTCCCAGTCCCTGCCGATGAAAAAAATCCCCACAGGATGATGCTGCCACCACCGTGCTTCACTGTGGGGATGGTATTCTCGGGGTGATGGGAGGTGTTGGGTTTGTGCCAGATATAATGTTTTCCTTGATGGCCAAAAAGCTCAATTTTAGTCTCATCTGACCAGAATCTCCTTCCATATGTTTGGGGAGTCTCCCACATGCCTTTTGGCGAACACCAAATTTGTTTGCTTTTTTTTGTCTTTAAACAATGGCTTTTGTTTCTGCCACTCTTCAATACAGCCCAGCTCTGTGGAGTGTACGGCTTAAAGTGGTCCTCTGGACAGATACTCCAATCTCCGCCGTGGAGCTTTGCAGCTCCTTCAGGGTTATCTTTGGTCTCTTTGTTGCCTCTCTGATTAATGCCCTCCTTGCCTGGTCTGTGAGTTTTGGTGGGCGGCCCTCTCTAGGCAGTTTTGTTGTGGTATTCTTTCCATTTTTTAATAATGGATGTAATGGTTCTTTGTGGGATGTTCAAAGTTTCTGATATTTTTTTATAAGCCAACCCTGATCTGTACTTCTCCACAACTTCTTCCCTGACCTGTTTGGAGAGTTCCACTTTCCCGTTTTGAAAGAAGTTAGTTTTTAATTTCACTCCACCAATTTGGACTATTTTGTCTATGTTCCATTACATGAAATCCAAATGAAAATCCATTTAAATTGCAGGTTGTAATGCAACAACATAGGAAAAATGCCAAGGGTGAATACTTTGCAAGACACTGTATCTTGTTACCTGTGCAAATATACGATTCGGAATTAATTGGCCCATATGGCAATGTGCACTTTACCCCTCTCTCTTCAATGTCTCCCTCCTTACTCCAACCGTCCATTCAATAATTCAAATCAAATCAAATCAAATCAAATTGTATTTGTCACATACACATGGAATTCCCTATCACCATGTTGATGTGTTCAGTCTCTTGCTGTGTGTCACCATGTTGGTGTGTTCAGCCTCTTGCTGTCGGTCACCATGTTGATGTGTTCAGCCTCTTGCTGTGTGTCACCATGTTGATGTCTTCAGCCTCTTGCTGTGTGTCTCCATGTTGATGTGTTCAGCCTCTTGCTGTGTGTCTCCATGTTGATGTGTTCAGCCTCTTGCTGTGTGTCACCATGTTGATGTGTTCAGCCTCTTGCTGTGTGTCACCATGTTGATGTGTTCAGTCTCTTGCTGTGTGTCACCATGTTGATGTGTTCAGTCTCTTGCTGTGTGTCACCATGTTGATGTGTTCAGTCTCTTGCTGTGTGTCACCATGTTGATGTCTTCAGCCTCTTGCTGTGTGTCACCATGTTGATGTGTTCAGCCTCTTGCTGTCCGTCACCATGTTGATGTGTTCAGTCTCTTGCTGTGTGTCACCATGTTGATGTGTTCAGTCCTTGTGTGTCACCATGTTGATGTGTTCAGCCTCACCATGTTGATGTGTTCAGCCTCTTGCTGTCCGTCACCATGTTGATGTGTTCAGCCTCTTGCTGTCCGTCACCATGTTGATGTGTTCAGCCTCTTGCTGTGTGTCACCATGTTGATGTGTTCAGCCTCTTGCTGTGTGTCACCATGTTGATGTGTTCAGCCTCTTGCTGTGTGTCACCATGTTGATGTGTTCAGCCTCTTGCTGTGTGTCACCATGTTGATGTGTTCAGCCTCTTGCTGTGTGTCACCATGTTGATGTGTTCAGTCTCTTGCTGTCCGTCACCATGTTGATGTGTTCAGTCTCTTGCTGTGTGTCACCATGTTGATGTGTTCAGCCTCTTGCTGTGTGTCACCCTGTTGATGTGTTCAGCCTCTTGCTGTGTGTCACCATGTTGATGTGTTCAGCCTCTTGCTGTGTGTCACCATGCTGATGTGTTCAGCCTCTTGCTGTGTGTCACCATGTTGATATGTTCAGCCTCTTGCTGTGTGTCACCATGTTGATGTGTTCAGCCTCTTGCTGTGTGTCACCATGTTGATGTGTTCAGTCTCTTGCTGTGTGTCACCATGTTGATGTGTTCAGCCTCTTGCTGTGTGTCACCATGTTGATGTGTTCAGCCTCTTGCTGTGTGTCACCATGTTGATGTGTTCAGCCTCTTGCTGTGTGTCACCATGTTGATGTGTTCAGCCTCTTGCTGTGTGTCACCATGTTGATGTGTTCAGCCTCTTGCTGTGTGTCACCATGTTGATGTGTTCAGCCTCTTGCTGTGTGTCACCATGTTGATGTGTTCAGCCTCTTGCTGTGTGTCACCATGTTGATGTGTTCAGCCTCTTGCTGTGTGTCACCATGTTGATGTGTTCAGCCTCTTGCTGTGTGTCACCATGTTGATGTCTTCAGCCTCTTGCTGTGTGTCACCATGTTGATGTGTTCAGCCTCTTGCTGTGTGTCACCATGTTGATGTGTTCAGCCTCTTGCTGTGTGTCACCATGTATTGATGTGTTCAGTCTCTTGCTGTGTGTCTCCATGTTGATGTGTTCAGCCTCTTGCTGTCGGTCACCATGTTGATGTGTTCAGTCTCTTGCTGTGTGTCACCATGTTGATGTGTTCAGTCTCTTGCTGTGTGTCACCATGTTGATGTCTTCAGTCTCTTGCTGTGTGTCACCATGTTGATGTGTTCAGCCTCTTGCTGTGTGTCACCATGTTGATGTGTTCAGCCTCTTGCTGTGTGTCACCATGTTGATGTGTTCAGCCTCTTGCAGTCCGTCACCATGCTGACGCTCCCCGTCTCATTTCCTTCCCTGGATTCTCTTCACCCTCCCCTCTGCATCTCTGTCTCTGTCTCTGTCTCTGTCTCTGTCTCTGTCTCTGTCTCTGTCTCTGTCTCTCTCTCTCTCTCTCTCTGTCTCTGTCTCTGTCTCTGTCTGTCTCTGTCTCTGTCTCTGTCTCTGTCTCTGTCTCTGTCTCTGTCTCTGTCTGTCTCTGTCTCTGTCTGTCTCTGTCTCTGTCTCTGTCTCTGTCTCTGTCTCTGTCTCTGTCTCTGTCTCTCTCTCTCTCTCTCTCGCGATGTCTATTTCTCTCTCTCTATTTCTCTCTCTCCCTCCCCCTCTCTACCTCTCTCTCTATTTCTCTCTCTCTCTCTCTCTCTCTATTTCTCTCTCTCTATTTCTCTCTCTCCCTCCCCCTCTCTACCTCTCTCTCTATTTCTCTCTCTCCCTCCCCCTCTCTACCTCTCTCTCTATTTCTCTCTCTCCCTCCCCCTCTCTACCTCTCTCTCTATTTCTCTCTCTCCCTCCCCCTCTCTACCTCTCTCTCTATTTCTCTCTCTCCCTCCCCCTCTCTACCTCTCTCTCTATTTCTCTCTCTCCCTCCCCCTCTCTACCTCTCTCTCTATTTCTCTCTCTCCCTCCCCTCTCTACCTCTCTCTCTATTTCTCTCTCTCCCTCCCCCTCTCTACCTCTCTCTCTATTTCTCTCTCTCCCTCCCCCTCTCTACCTCTCTCTCTATTTCTCTCTCTCCCTCCCCCTCTCTACCTCTCTCTCTATTTCTCTCTCTCCCTCCCCCTCTCTACCTCTCTCTCTATTTCTCTCTCTCCCTCCCCCCCCTACCTCTCTCTCTATTTCTCTCTCTCCCCCCACTCTCTACCTCTCTCTCTATTTCTCCCTCTCCCTCCCCTCTCTACCTCTCTCTCTATTTCTCTCTCTCCCTCCCCCTCTCTACCTCTCTCTCTATTTCTCTCTCTCTATTTCTCTCTCTCCCCCCCCCTCTCTACCTCTCTCTACCTTTGTTTTACTTGCAGTACCATCCTCTTACTTCCTCTTCTCTTCCCCCGCCATATTTCTCTCTTTTCCTACCTCCCCCATTCTCTCTCTCGCTTCCCCATATTTCCCCCTCTCTCCCTCCATATCTCTCTCTCCCGCACTCCCTCCCTCTCTTTCTCCTTTGTTGGCACGTGTCTCTAGCCTGCATGTGTGCTGCTTGCTGCGCCCCTGTTGGTCAGTGGCCAGCTTTCCCCTCCTCCTCCTCTTCCCCATGTACCATGTCTATGAGCGCTGGGGCTCTTCCTCAGCACACGGCCCACTGGCCTCGGAGTGATCCTTATGTAATTGCCAACTGTCTACAGTCATTAGGGGCAGCCTTTAAAAGAGACATGCTTCGCCGACAGCTGCGTCCCCTCGCCTTTGCCTGCCTTTCAGATCGCATTTGCTTTAAATGCACAACTTGGCTATATTTAACTAGAAGCACAATGTGAGCACCGCCTCCGCGGACAGGCAGGGCCCTCCTCCATCACTTTTCCATCCCATCCTCTGAATATCTGGGGAACATAAAGCATCCTGAAGTATGCATGAAGATGATTTTGTGTGTATTGTAGCATTGGGAAGCATTGTGTGTCTTTTTAGAAATGTTTTATATTGCACTCTTTTTTATTTGTTTATTTTACCTTTATTTAACCAGGCAAGTCAGTTAAGAACGGCCTGGGAACAGTGGGTTAACTGCCTGTTCAGGGGCAGAACGACAGATTTGTACCTTGTCAGCTCGGGGGTTTGAACTCGCAACCTTCCGGTTACTAGTCCAACGCTCTAACAACTAGGCTACCCTGCCGCCTCTACACTCTAACCACTAGGCTACCCTGCCGCCTCTACACTCTAACCACTAGGCTACCCTGCCGCCTCTACACTCTAACCACTAGGCTACCCTGCCGCCTCTACACTCTAACCACTAGGCTACCCTGCCGCCTCTACACTCTAACCACTAGGCTACCCTGCCGCCTCTACACTCTAACCACTAGGCTACCCTGCCACCCCTCTTGGTTGAGATGTCACCTTATTTCAGGATTCTTTACATTAATGATGCATTTACATTTACTTAAAATATTTGAAACGCTACATGTAAAAAACAAATATTACAAGTGATGAAAATAACATTGGCCATGTCTAATCCTAACAGCGAAACATAAATTAATATTTTAATTTAAGCCCAAATGTCTAACCCTCACATTCACTATGCATTACTTACAAATACTTTACGCTTTCATAGGTAAGGTTCTGATTGCAATGTGTTCTGAGGCATCCCAGAGATCCCTGTAAAGCCATGTGAGTGACGAACATGTTCAGTGACAGCTGGGTCGTGTCCTGTCGTATCGGGGACAGAGAGACACAGCTGCCCTGCAGATGAGCACCAGGAGCGGAGACAGGAGGAGCCCAGAGCAGGAACATGCCACCCAATTGACAAACCAAATATTTTCCTAATTTTTACGAACAAAAATGGATGAAAGTGCAGCAATGTTAGCCTCGATGAAGGAAGTTCAGCGCCATAATGCGATTTAAATTATAAAGGTAACTTCCGATTGAGCCGAAATATGCAGTGTTCACTGTTAATAGAATTTATTTCACTTTAGGTCGAAAATAAATTGCCCTGACATACATTATTTACACAAGAAAACACAGATTTCTATATGCATTTTCTAATGAGAGAGAGCTCAAAATGCAAGCTGGCCTCAGGGTTAGGGTCACTTTGGTTTTGTAAGGGGACATAATGAGGGGTCACGCTTCAGGGGCCTTTGGTAAACAGGCTCCTTTTCTCTGGACGAGACAACAGAATTAAAAGACAAAAGGATGTCTGGCTGGCATCCCATTTCACCAAGGAGGCCCTGGCTGGCATCTCCTTTCACTAAGGAGGCCCTGGCTGGCATCTCCTTTCACTAAGGAGGCCTTGGCTGGCATCTCCTTTCACTAAGGAGGCCTTGGCTGGCATCTCCTTTCACTAAGGAGGCCTTGGCTGGCATCTCCTTTCACTAAGGAGGCCTTGGCTGGCATCTCCTTTCACTAAGGAGGCCTTGGCTGGCATCTCATATCACCAAGGAGGCCTTGGCTGGCATCTCATATCACCAAGGAGGCGCTGGCTGGCATCCAGGGGCGGAGCCAGAGGGGTGTGAAATTTTGGGATAGCACCGGGGGTGGCCAATCAGGTGTCCAGTGCCACCCCAAAATTTCACTTGTTGAAAGAAGCATTTATTTTGACATTCGGCGGTGCATTTTTCAAATCCAGGACGAGGAAGAGAGAATATTAACGTTGGTTGCGAGATACAGAAGAATAAGAATAGGAAGAACATACAGAAGAAGAAGAGAGAATATAAGAGAGATCGGTTCCCAATTTAGCCTAACATTATGTTTACATCTGTGCTAGTAATAGAGAGTGCAAAGTTATACACATAAACAGAGCAAAGTTCTTAAGTTACATTATACGAATGTTTAGCTAATGTGAGATGAGTTCAGCAAGTTAACATTCAGCAATTTGAAAACCATTAACCATTAGATGTGCGTACTTGAACTCAAAACAAACAATTGTTAATATCAATCTGTTAACGTTGCTCAAAAGATTTCCACAATTTGCAGATATCCTGTTTGCTATCGTAAAGGTGTAATAAATTATAGCTAGCTGAGTTACTTACTGCAGAGTAGGGCTAGCCATGATCTAACTAGTAACTTAGTGAAGGTGTAAAAAAGTATAGCTAGCTGAGTTACTTACAGCAGAGTAGGGCTAGCCATGATCTAACTAGTAACTTAGGCTGGTAGTTGATTTTAAGGTACAGTCATGATAATGGGGATTTGTAATTAAGGTTGAGATTGGACTAAAATGTGGGTAATTGGATGCTTAGATGTAACCATAGACTGTCTTATTTTTGAATAGGGTCAGTTAAACATGAAAAGAAAAGGAGAGATATCAGACTTCTTTTTAAAGAAGCACAAACAGGCAGGTCAGTTGCCCTTGTATCACCACCGGACCCCAGAGCAGCTCCCTGCCTGAGGCTAGTCAGAGTCAGTGTGGTCAGACCTCACAAGGATCCATTCTACCACCACCAGGTTAGAGTATCAAGATGAATTTGTCAGAATAAGCCTCACTTTAAAATGTTTGTTGTTGATTCATGTGTGTTCTTGTTTTGATCAAATCAATTCAAATGTATTTATAAAGCCCTTCTTACATCAGCTGATTTCTCAAAGTGCTGTACAGAAACCCAGCCTAAAACACCAAACAGCAAGCGATGCAGGTGTAGAAGCAGAGTGGCTAGGAAAAACTCCTTAGAAAGGCCAGAACCTAGGAAGAAACCTAGAGAGGAACCAGGCTATGAGGGGTGGCCAGTCCTCTTCTGGCAGTGCCGGGTGGAGCTTATAACAGAACATGGCCAAGATGTTCAGATGTTCATAGATGACCAGCAGGGTCAAATAATAATAATCACAGTGGTTGTCGAGGGTGCAGCAGGTCAGCACCTCAGGAGTAAATGTCAGTTGGCTTTTCATAGCCAATCATTCAGAGAATCTCTACCGCTCCTGCGGTCTCTAGAGAGCTGAAAACAGCAGGTCTGGGACAGGGAGCACGTCTGATGAACAACTCAGGATTCCATGGCCGCAGGCAGAACAGTTGAAATTGGAGCAGCAGCACGGCCAGGTGGATTGGGGACAGCAAGGAGTCATCAGGCCAGGTAGTCCTGAGGCAAGGTCCTAGGGCTCAGGTCCTCCAAGAGAGAGAGAGAAAGAAAGAAAGAGAATTAGAAAGAGCATACTTAAATTCACAAAGGACACCGGATAAGACAGGATAAATACTCCAGATACAACAGACTGACACTAGCCCCCTGACACATAAACTACTACAGCATAAATACTGGAGGCTGAGACAGGAGAGGTCGGGAGACACCGTGGCCCCATCCGACGATACCCCCGGACAGGGCCAAACAGGCAGGATATAACCCCACCCACTTTGCCAAAGCACAGCCCCCACACCACTAGAGGGATATATTCAACCACCAACTTACCATCCTGAAACGAGGCAGAGTATAGCCCACAAAGATGTCTGCCATGTCACAACCCAAGGAGAGGTGCCAACCCAGATAGGAAGATCACGTCAGTGACTCAACCCACTCAAGTGACGCACCCCTCCTAGGAACTACATGGAAGAGCACCAGTAAGCCAGTGACTCAGCCCCTGTAATAGGGTGAGAGGCAGAGAATCCCAGTGGAGAGAGGGGAACCGGCCAGGCAGAGACAGCAAGGGCGGTTTGTTGCTCCAGAACCTTTCCGTTCACCTTCACACTCCTGGGCCAGACGACACTCAATCAAAGGACCTACTGAAGAGATGAGTCTTCAATAAAGACTTGAAGGTTGAGACCGGGTCTGCGTCTCTCACATGGGTAGGCAGACCATTCCATAAAAATGGAGCTCTATAGGAGAAAGCCCTGCCTCCAGCTGTTTGCTTAGAAATCCGAGGGACAGTTAGGAGGCCTGCGTTTTGTGACCATAGCATACATTTTGGTGTGTACGGCAGGATCAAATCAGAAGGTAGGAAGCAAGCCCATGTAATGCTTTGTAGGTTAGCAGTAAAACCTTGAAATCAGCCCTAGCCTTAACATGAAGCCAGTGTAGAGAGGCTAGCACTGGAGTAATTTGATCACATTTTTTGGTTCTAGTCAATATTCTAGCAGCCGTATTAGTTTTTTTATATTTTCTGGGTCAAGGTTTGGCTTTTTCAAGAGAGGCTTTATTACTGTCACTTTTAGTGAGTTTGGTACATATCCAGTGGATAGAGAGCTGTTTATTATGTTCAACATAGGAGGGCCAAGCACAGGAAGCAGCTCTTTCAGTAGTTCAGTTGGAATAGGGTCCAGTATGCAGCTTGAAGGTTTAGAGGCCATGATTATTTTCATCATTGTGTCAAGAGATATAGTACTAAAACACTTGAGCGTCTCTCTTGATCCTAGGTCCTGGCAGAGTTGTGCAGACTCAGGACAACTGAGCTTTGAAGGATTACGCAGATTTAAAGAGGAGTCCATAATTTGCCTTCTAATGATCATGATCTTTTCCTCAAAGAAGTTTATGAATTTATCACTGATGAAGTGAAAGCCATTCTCTCTTGGGGAATGTTGTTTTTTAGTTAGCTTTGCGACAGTATCAAAATTATTTTGGGATTGTTCTTATTTTCCTCAATTAAGTTGGGAAAACAGGATGATCGAGCAGCAGTGAGGGCTCTTCGGTACTGCACGGTACTGTCTTTCCAAGCTAGTCGGAAGACTTCCAATTTGGTGTGGCGCCATTTCCGTTCCAATTTTCTGGAAGCTTGCTTCAGAGCTCGGGTATTTTCTTTGTACCAGGGAGCTAGTTTCTTATGAGAAATGTTTTTAGTTTTTAGGGGTGCAACTGCATCTAGGGTATTGCGCAAGGTTAAATTGAGTTCCTCAGTTAGGTGGTTAACTGATTTTTGTCCTCTGGCATCCTTGGGTAGACAGAGGGAATCTGCAAGGACATCAAGGAATCTTTGTGTTGTCTGTGAATTTATAGCACAACTTTTGATATTCCTTGGTTGGGGTCTGAGCAGATTATTTGTTGCAATTCCAAACGTAATAAAATGGTGGTCCGATAGTCCAGGATTATGAGGAAATACATTAAGATCCAAAACTAGGTCCAGAGTATGACTGTGGCAGTGAGAAGGTCCCGAGACATGTTGGACAAAGCCCACTGAGTCGATGATGGCTCTGAAAGCCTTTTGGAGTGGGTCTGTGGACTTTTCCATGTGAATATTAAAGTCACCAAAAATTAGAATATTATCTGCTATGACTACAAGATCTGATAGGAATTCCGGGAACTCAGTGCGGAATGCTGTATATTGCCCAGAAGGCCTGTAAACAGTAGCTATAAAATGTGATTGAGTAGGCTGCATAGATTGCATGACTAGATGAAAATGCCTGGGGATGTTTTGTAAATTTAAATTTGCTATCATAAATGTTAGCAACATTCTCTTTGTGGGATGCCTGGGGGATATGGTCTCTAATGTAACCAGGAGGTGAGGCCTCATTTAACACAGTAAATTCATCAGGCTTAAGCCATGTTTCAGTCAAGCCAATCACGTCAAGATTATGATCAGTGATTAGTTCATTGACTATAACTGCCTTGGGGTTCTAACATTAAGTAGCCCTATTTTGAGATATGAAGTATCACAATCTCTTTCAATAATAGCAGGAATGGAGGAGGTCTTTATCCTAGTGAGATTGCTAAGGCGAACACCGCCATGTTTAGTTTTGCTCAACCTAGGTCGAGGCACAGACACGGTCTCAATGGGGATAGCTGAGCTGACTACACTGACTGTGCTAGTGGCAGACTCCATTAAGCTTGCAGGCTGGCTGAACAGTCTGCTGCCTGTCCTGCACCCTATCTCATTGTGGAGCTATGGGAGTTAGAGCCCTGTCTATGTTGATCGATAAGATGAGAGCACCCCTCCAGCTATGATGGAGTCCGTTACTCCTCAACCGGCCATGATTGGTCCTGTTTGTGGGTGAGTCCCAGAAAGAGGGCCAATTATCTACAAATTCTATATTTTGGGAGGGGCAGAAAACAGGTTTCAACCAGCGATTGAGTTGTGAGACTCTGCTGTAGAGCTAATCACTCCCCCTAACTGGGAGGGGGCCAGAGACAGTTACTCGATGCCGGCACATATTTCTAGCTGATTTACACGCTGAAGCTATGTTGCGCTTGGTGACCTCTGACTGTTTCATCCTAACATCGTTGGTGCTGATGTGGATAACAATATCCTTATACTCTCTACAATCGCCAGTTTTAGCTTTAGCCAGCACCATCTTCAGATTAGCCTTAACGTCGGTAGTCCTGCCCCGTGGTAAACAGTGTATAATAATATCGCTGGATGATTCGTTTTTAGTCTAATACTGCGGATAATGGAGTCGCCAATGACTAGGGTTTTCAATTTGTCAGAGCTACTGGTGGGAGGCTGTGGCATTTTTATTGTGATTATACACTAATGGTTCTTGTGTTATTTTAATGTAATAGATGTATCAAGGGATGACACAGAGACCTCTGGATCTGAGATCTGACAGTGAGCCAGAGCTGCCAGGAGATGTCATTGAGCCCCTCCCAACTGTATCCAGCACCAGGTATGCTGTTCCAAAAGGACCCAATGGTAGGCCAGGCCTATACTTTAAACTACACCCAATGGCAGGCCAGGCCTATACTTTAAACTACACCCAATGGCAGGCCAGGCCTATACTTTAAACTACACCCAATGGCAGGCCAGGCCTATACTTTAAACTACACCCAATGGCAGGCCAGGCCTATACTTTAAACTACACCCAATGGCAGGCCAGGCCTATACTTTAAACTACACATGTTAGTTAGCAGTTGTTAGTATCTAATCTTGTGGATCCCTTAATTATACATTTCCAAAGAGATATGACACAATATTTAACGTGTATTCCAGACATTTCAAGATCCAGAGAAGAAGGTCCTGTACAGCTGTGTTTGAAAGCATTTCCCAGAACTCGGCATGGTACTAGGAAAAGGGCTTTCAATAGATCCTGGTAAAAGGACAATTCATGGCTTGAGTATTCTGTAGGTCAAGATTCGACTTACTGTTTCGCCTGCAGGCATTTTTCTCTGCCCAATACATGCATCTGCCTTCACATCGCAGCAGGGTTTTGTAACTGGAAAAAGTCGCTGTTTAATGATTCTGGGTTTAAGCTCCATATCAATGCTATGTATGCTTGGAATCAGCAGAAAAGGGCTATTGACAGCAACTCATCAATGTTAGATGGCATAAATGAGGACTGGAAAAAGAAAGTGGAGGAAAACTGTACTTACAGTTGAAGTCGGAAGTTTACATACACCTTAGCCAAATACATTTAAACTCGGTTTTTAACAATTCCTGACATTTAATCCCGGTAAAATTGCACTGTCTTAGGTCAGTTAGGATCACCACTTTATTTTAAGAATGTGAAATGTCTGAAAATTAGTAGAGAGGATGATTTATTTCAGCTTTTATTTCTTTCATCACATTCCCAGTGGATTAGATGTTTACATACACTCACTTAGTATTTGGTAGCATTGCCTTTAAATTGTTTAACTTGGATCAAATCTTTCAGTTAGCCTTCCACAAGCTTCCCACAAAAAGTTGGGTGAATTTTGGCCCATTCCTCCTGACAGAGCTGGTGTGACGGAGTCAGGTTTATAGGCCTCCTTGCTCACACACGCTTCTTCAGTTCTGCCCACAAATTTTCTATAGGATTGAGGTCAGGGCTTTGTGATGGCTACTCCAATACCTTGACTTTGTTGTCCTTAAGTCATTTTGCCACAACTTTGGAAGTATGCTTGGGGTCAGTGTCCATTTGGAAGACCCAATTGTGACCAAGCTTTAACTGATGTCTTGAGATGTTGCTTCAATATATCCACATAATTTTCTCACTTCATGATGCCATCTATTTTGTGAAATGCACCAGTCCCTACTGCAACAAAGCACCCCCGTGCTTCATGGTTGGGATGGTGTTCTTCGGCTTGCAAGCCTCCCCCTTTTTCCCCCGGCCATAACGATGGTCATTATGGCCGAACAGTTCTATTTCTGTTTCATCAGACCAGAGGACATTTCTCCAAACAGTACAATCTTTGTCCCCATGTGCAGTTGCAAACCGTAGTCTGGCTTTTTTATGGAGGTTTTGGAGCAGTGGCTTCTTCCTTACTGAGCGGCCTTTCAGGTTATGTCGATATAGGACTCGTTTTACTGTGGATATAGATACTTTTGTACCTGTTTCCTCCAGCATCTTCACAAGGTCCTTTGCTGTTGTTCTGGGATTGATTTGCACTTTTCGCACAAAAGTATGTTCGTCTCTAAGAGACGGAACACGTCTCCTTCCTGAGCGGTATGACGGCCGCGTGGTCCCATGGTGTTTATACTTGTGTTCTATTGTTTGTACAGGCATTTGAAAATTGCTCCCGAGGATGAACCAGACTTGTGGAGGTCTACATTTTGTTCTCTGAGGTCTTGGCTGATTTCTTTTGATTTTCCCATGATGTCAAGCAAAGAGGCACTGAGTTTGAAGGTAGGCCTTGAAATACATCCACAGGTACACCTCCAATTGACTCAAATTATGTCAGTTAGTCTATCAGAAGCTTCTAAAGCCATGAAATCATTTCCCAGAATTTTCCAAGCTGTTTAAAGGCACAGTCAACTTAGTGTATGTAAACTTCTGACCCACTGGAATTGTGATAATCTGTCTGTAAACAATTTTGGGAGAAATTACTTGTGTCTTGCACAGAGTAGATGTCCTAACCACCTTGCCGAAACTATAGTTTGTTAACATCTCTGGGATTTTCAAAAAGGCTTTTCGGCGAAAGCAAAATATGCTATTATCTGAGGATAGCAACCCAGTAAATAAAGAGAGCGAAGCATATTTCAACCCTGCAGGCGCGACAAAAAACACAGAAATAAAAATATAATTCATGCCTTACCTTTGACAAGCTTCTTTTGTTGGCACTCCAATGTGTCCCTTTTCTTCGATTCATTCCGTCAATATATATCCAACATGTCCATTTATTTGGCGCGTTTGATTCAGAAAAACACCGGTTCCAACCTGGTTCCAACTTACAAATATATCTCAAAAGTTACCTGTAAACTTTGCCAAAACATTTCAAACTACTTTTGTAATACAACTTTAGGTATGTAAATAATCGATAAAATTGAAGATGGCTCTGTGTCCAATACAGGAGGGAAACAAACTATAGCAAGCTTTCTGGTCACTCGCCTCTATCTAACAGTACACTTCAAGTGACCCTCTTTCTGAACAGTGCTACGTCTTCATTACACAAAGGAATAACCTCAACCAATTTCTAAAGACTGTTGACATCCGGTGGAAGCGGTAGGAACGGCAAGAAGGTCCCTTAGAAATCTGGATTCCCAATGAAAAATCATTGAAAAGAGAGACCTCAAAAAAAATAAAGAAAAATCTGAATGGTTTGTCCTCGGGGTTTCGCCTGATAAATAAGTTATGTTATACTCACAGACATGATTCAAACAGTTTTAGAAACTTCAGAGTGTTTTTATCTGAATCCACTAATGATATGCATATCTTATCTTCTGGGGATGAGTAGCAGGCAGTTGAATATGGCCATGCATTTCATCCGGAAGTGGTTGAAAAACGAGTTTTAATGACTCCAACCTAAGTGTACGTAAACTTCTGTCTTCAACTGTACATTAAAACAATTGCAGAGGTGCTCCTATTAACTGCCACTCAAAATATAGTGCAAAATATAGTACTTTTTTTGACAACCTTAGAAGAAATAGCAAAGCATTACCCTCTCAAAGAGAGAAAGATGAATGCATGTGACAATGCTAAGGACAAAAGCCAGCAAATCCAGAACGAAGTTTTGAGGGCTTGGCTGAGATGGTGTACAAAGTGAAATAACAAGAGAAGTAAAAGAAAGTTGAAGTGTTTAGTGTAATTGCAGATGAAACTAAAGATTTGAAGAAAAAAATAAGAAATGTCTTTAGTTGTGAGGTACCATTACTACGGGGCCATCCACGAAAGCTTTTTACACTTTCAAGTCAGCTGAAAGCTTAGATGCAGCAGGTCTCACAAAAAATGATAATTGATTGCTTTGAAAAACACGGTCTGGACTACAGACATCATCTGGTGAGGCAAGGCTATGACGGTGCATCAGTCATGAGCGGAAAGCATTCTGGTGTGTCTGCACGGATGAAAAACAGTGCAAGATTTGCATTTTATGTGCACTCTAAT
Organism: Oncorhynchus keta; assembly: GCF_023373465.1. Taxonomy (NCBI): domain Eukaryota; kingdom Metazoa; phylum Chordata; class Actinopteri; order Salmoniformes; family Salmonidae; genus Oncorhynchus; species Oncorhynchus keta. The sequence goes on from NC_068442.1 coordinate 49,461,921, forward strand.
GCACATTATTTGAATTTGGTTCTTGTCGATGCTGTAAATCCAGTGCCTTTTTTGCTCTCCTTGTATCTGACTCGTACATTCATCTCAAGTGGCTTGCAGTTCAGAAAGAGCTGTATCCACAGCAGCAGCCCGGGGAACTACAGAGACTTACGGACGGAAGGTGGGCATGCAGATACATGGCATGCCGTAATCTGAGGGACAGGCTTCCAGCAGTTCTGAGAGTGCTACAAGATATCACACTTGAAAATAGTGGTGATAGATCAGTGGAGTCAAGGGGCCTTCTTTCTCAGATAGATTTACATTTTCATAGGGCTTTTGGCTACCTTTTGGAAAGTGCTTGGTGATGCCAAATGTCTTTCTGACTTGCTCCTATCAAGCTCTCTTGACCCAGCAAGGGCTGTGGATCGAGTAGGTGCCCTTACAGACACATTACAGGACTACAGAAGTGAGGGTTACGTTGGAGAACTATGGAAAGAGGTTGAAGAGATGTCAGAGCACCGCAGAATATGTGTAGAAACAGTGTGTAAAATACATTCTAAAACTTAAGAATTCACAACTCCTTGATGATGCGGCAGGTAGACTAGTTGTTAGAGCATTGGACTAGTGACCGAAAGGTTGCAAGATCGAATCCCCAAACTGACAAGGTAAAACTCTGTCATTCTTCCCCTGAACAAAGCAGTTAACCCACTGTTCCGAGGCTGTCACTGAAAATAAGAATTTGTTCTTAACTGACTTGCCTAGTAAAATAAATGAGCACTTTAAGACAGAAAAATATTGACCAAAATGATGGTGAAAGCTTCCTAAGAGCTATATTTTATATTTTATTTTATATTTTATCAAGTGCTTGACTGTCTCACAGTCTCTCTACCCAAAGACTCCAACATTATGGAATTAGGAGCCTATGTTTGCCTTTGCTCAGACCTTTGAGTCAGATTTAGAGGACCTCAAACATGAGGTTCATCAATCCAAGCGGCTTCTTGACAGGAGAGAGAAAAGTGGAAGGGACAGACCGTCTACTCTCCCTGACTTTGTTGTGTTTCTAGAACCTTATAAAGAGGTCTTCCATGAGCTATTTCCACTTTGTAAGATTTCTGTTGTTACACCAGTCAGCAGTGCTTCTTGCGAGAGAAGCTTCTCAGCGTTAAAACTGATTAAAACCCACCTTAGGACAACAATGGCTGATGACAGGTTAAGTCACCTCGGAATTCTCAGTGTTGAGTCAAGGAGGGCACGCTACCTCAACATGGATGAGTTTATGAAACATTTTGCCAGTTCTCACCAGAACGGCAGAATTGTGCCATTTTAAAACTATCAGGGATAATTAGGCACTTAGGTGATCCCTCTGGCCATGATTAACACCTGCACTGTGTACTAGCTGGTACACTGACAATCTAAAATGATCAATCCAAAAGGTATCATGTCACACAGATTCCATTTGGTCTTAATTAGGCCAATTCCAAAACGTGTCTTTGCTATTAGTTAACATAATATATATGAACATAAATATGATACTGTAAGTTTGTAATATTGATGGGCACAAATTATTATCATTTTCTTTTCAAGTCCATTTCTGCTTGATACATGGTATGTCAAATTGCAGTGTTTTTTTTGTAAATGTACATTATTGTAAGTAAACTATGTAGTTTATGTAACACACAAATGCTATCTTATCTTCAACGTGCTTGAGATTGATTTTCTGAAAATATTTTGGATAACAGAGTGACCCAAGTCTCTCCAGTATGTGAGTACAGTGTGTGTGTGTGTGTGTGTGTGTGTGTGTGTGTGTGTGTGTGTGTGTGTGTGTGTGTGTGTGTGTGTGTGTGTGTGTGTGTGTGTGTGTGTGTGTGTGTGTGTGTGTGTGTGTGTGTGTGTGTGAGAGAGAGAGAGAGAGAGAGAGATATGACTATTCATAGTATGTTAAGGAATTCTAGTGAAGTAGCCCTTTTGGACCACACCATCTGCCACATTGAAGAACTCTGGGTTCAGTGAATTATCACTTCTACCTCTAATAATCAGCAATCACAGGATTCATTCATGCTCCTTAGATGCCAGGTTAGGGTTACAGAGTAATTTTCTGTCATGGTCTATGGACCCCCTGAATTAGCCTTGGTCACCCCCTGGCCACCCCATGTATACAATTCCAGTTCCGCCACTGCTGGCATCCCCTTTCACCAAGGAGGCCGTCTCACTCTGTTCTAAGGATTAACATGTGTAAACGGGATCCCGGGAATGTCCTGGGAACGCTCTTCACATTTCTCAAGAAAAATACAATAACAACATTTTCCCCAAAAGCTGCAATAATGCAGTTCACCAAAATACACAAAATATGCAGCATCAGATTAGCAAAAAATAAAATGGCACATGGAAGCCTTTAACTTTAACCTAGCGTATTAATTTCACACAAGGTCTCCATAAACTCAAAGCACACGTATAATTGACTCTGTGGGACTGCACACCTGACCCACAAGCAGTTAATTAACCTGACAGTATAGCCTATAAAAGAACATGTACCTCTTGAAGCTGTCATTGTGACTCTTTGGACTGTCACAAATTTGATAGGCCTTTGCACAATTCACCAGGCATCTCTGTCACAGACATGAAGTCTGTTAACAATTCAGAGAGGCATGAGGAAAAATGACATCTTCTTCTGTCCTAGAGCATAAGCTATTTTCCTTTTTCAGTCCCAATCCCACTGAACCAAAAATCCTGTCTCCTGTCTCGCATTAACATTCCTAGTTTTATTCTGTAATCCATAGGTTGCATGATCAAAGTACGTCTCCTAAGCATGTCAAAATACCGCTACGACATTTCACCCACTTCTTTGCGCTTGTACTTGCTTCCCCATATGAGAGCTTCGGTAGAGAATGTGTGATCAACAAACGGTATGACAGTAGATATGGATATTTTAAAGCAGAGTTTGTCCCTGTTAAAGATACCTTGATATTTAAACTATTTCCACTCTTCATATCCCTGTTATTCATGAGCTGATCTGCTATCTGTATAATCATCAACTAGATTTTTCCAAATATAGGATATTCTGTCATTCGTTGAAGGAGGATTATCTAGAAAGCTTAGCAACTTCGGTCATTTAACTTTTGCTTGACTGCCGTTACAAAGTTGGACAACACCATACTCTGTTGTTCCTGAGCACTTAAAAAATGTATTATTTTTGTATTTATTTAACCTTTATTTATCTAGGCAAGTCAGTTAATAAAGAACACTCTTATTTACTATGAAGGCCTACTCCTTCCTCCCCTGTGTCGAGATAGCCTACTGTTGAAATGCACTGAAATAATTGAGGAACACGATACCGCTCTGAATGTGTGAACGGCCTGTTTCACAATTCACAACAATGTAATTTGTCGATCAATCTACCTTCATAGAGTCAGGTTTTGAGGCAGGAGTCCGCACCTTTGGGGGGGGTACTGTCACACCCTGACCTTAGAGAGCCTGTTTATTTCTCTATTTGGTTAGGTCACGGTGTGATTCGGGTGGGCATTCTAGTTTATATTTCTTTGTTGGCCGGGTAGGGTTCCCAATCAGAGGCAGCTTTCTATCGTTGTCTCTGATTGGGAATCATACTTAGGCAGCCTGTTTTCCACCTGAGTTTGTGGGATCTTGTTTTTGCACAGTAGCTGTCTAGCCCTGCAGAACTTTACGTTCCTTTATATTTTGTTGTTTTGTCAAGTGTTTCATTATTGAATTATCATGAACACTTTCCATGCTGCGCTTTTGTCTCACTCATTCAATGACGGACCTAACAAATAGTGTTTAACATGATTTTTGAATGACTACCTCATCTCTGTACTACCTCATCTCTGTACCCCACACATACAAAAGCCTATACAGAATATAAATATTCCAAAGCATCCTGTTTGCAACAAGGCACTAAAGAAATACTGCAAAACAAATGTGGCAAAGCAATTCACTTTTTGTCCAGAATACAAAGTGCTATATTTGGGGTAAATCCAATACAACACATTACTGAGTACCACTCTTCATATTTTTGAACATAGTGGTGGCTGCATCATCCCAGATAGCAAAGAGCAATTGGCCCAGAAGCAGCCCTCTTCCAGGGGCCGGAACTGTTTGAATCAGCCCGGAATCAGGTGTCAGCCCGGAATAAAAATGAATGACTGCCCAGAATCAGCCCAAGTACATCGGGCCGTTTCCATCTCCCAGAATTCAGCTGACTTTGCATCTTACCAGAACCCCCGTCCCAGAAGCGGCCCAATGAAAATGTAAATAAATGTTTACAAAATTAACCGATTTAGTCATTTTAAATATTACTATTATACATTTTATACATACCAAATATAACCATCCACAAAAAAAAAACATTTTGTGTCAGAGGAAACACCATACACCTGGTGACCGTGTCAGCGTCCATGCGTCTGGCCCGCCACAGGAGTCGTTACAGAACGATGGGACAAGGACATCCCTGCCGGCCAAACCCTTCCCTAACTCGGACTACGCTGGGCCAATTGTACGTTGCCTCATGGCTCTCCCGGTCGCGGCCGACAAGGGTTTCGAACCAGCATCTGTAGCACTGAATGGAGTGTCGTAGACCGCTGCGCTCCAGCCACAATGTGTTTAATGCTGATCAATTGCCTTGCACAAAGTATCAAAACACTAAAATACTACACAGGACTCTTAAAGAATTGTATTTAAATGTTAAACGTATTTTTTGATCACAGAAACAATGAGAAATTAAGGAAAAATGAATTCTGAAATGTTAATTATATAAAGCAGCCTGTGTAATCATCTGCCAGAGAGTAGCCCCTATCGGCCCGAGACCCAAGTAATACATTTGGGCCAGATAGCTATCACCAGAATAGCCCCGAGCCCCAAGTAATATATACATTTGGGCCTAGATAACTCACACCGGAATTGGCCCGAGCTCAATCCCCGCATCCTAGCCATAAGTAATGCTGCTGAAGGCGGCCCAGACTCAGGCCACATGACATCGGCCAAGTTTGACCCTCAGCCGAGTACCCTGACTCTCAGCCGAAATCGGCCCAGATCCATTGTGCTAGCTGGGATGTTATGGGTATATTGTAATTGTTAAGGACTGGGGAGTTTTTCAGGATAAAAAATAAATGGAATGGAGCTAAGCACAGGCAAAATCCTAGAGGAAAATCTTGTTCAGTCGGCTTTCCACCAGACACTGGGAGGTGAATTCACCTTTCAGCAGGACAATAACACAAAATACAAGGACAAATCAACACTGGAGTTGCTTACCAAGAAGACAGTGAATGTTCCTGAGTGGCCGAGTTACAGTTTTGACTTAAATCTACTTGAAAATCTATAGAAACACCTGATATTGGTTGTTTAGCAATGATCAACAACCAATTTGACAGAGCCTGAAGTATTTAAAAAATTGTACATTCCGGGTGTGCAAGACTGTTAGAGCCTTACTCAGAAAGACTCAGCTGTGATCACTGCTAATGGTGATTCTAACTATCAGGTGTGAAGGTAAGACCCAGACGCAGACCACGTCGAAACTGGAGACAAAGGGCTTGACTCTGGATACATGAAAGGTGGGATGTTTACGAAGGGTACAGGGAAACAGAAGACAAACAGAAGAGAGGCTAACCTTGGAGATGGGGAACGGGCCGATAAACCGGGGGGAGAGTTTGTGGGTTTCCACCCGGAGGGGCAGATCCTGGGTGGATAGCCATACCTTCTGCCCGAGACGATACATGGGACCGGAGTCTGATGGCGATCCGCTTGTCATCGATATCTGGAGGTGGTCTTGAGTAGGGCCAACCTGGCTCTCCTCCAGGTATGATGACAGCGGCAGACAAACATCTGGGCAGAAGGTATGCCGACCTCCTCTTCCTGCTCAGGGAAGTACGGGGGCCGATACCCCAGGGATCACTCAAATGGTGATAGGCCCGTGGCAGAGCAAGGAAGAGTGCTGAGGGTGTTTTCCACCCACACCAGCTGCTGGCTCCAGGTGTTGGGGTTGGCGGAGACCAGGCAGCGCAGGGTTAAAATGGGAGTGGAACCAGGAGGACAGGCTGGCGGATGACCCAGTGAAGGTGCAGAACACCTTCCAGAACCGGGACGAGAACTGAGGGCCACAGTCAGAGACCATGTACACGGACAGTCCATGGATCCAGAAGAAGTGCTGCGCCATGAGCTGGCTGTCTCCTTGGAAGAGGGTAACTTGGGGAGAGGAATGAAGTGGGCGGCCTTGGAAAAGCGATCCACCACGGTCATGATGGTGGGGGACCTGTGACAAAATCCAGGGAGATATGAGACCAGGATGAGGCAAAGGATGGAGGAGGCCAGCCGGAGCTTGTCGAGGGGTCTTGTTCCGTGCACAGACTGTGCAGGCGGCGACAAAGGCGGCAATGTTGGGAACCATGGTAGGCCACCAAAAGTGTTGTAGCAAGAAGGCCAGGGTCTGCCGGTAGCCCGGGGGGGCAAGAAAGCCTGCAGTGGACAGATGGACTATGTACAGCCGCAGCGACCGGTTAGCTGCTCAGATAGCTGATGTTTAAAGTTATTGAGGGAATTGTAAGTCTCCAGCTTCAGCAATTTTTGCAATTTGTTCCAGTCACTGGCAGCAGAGAACTGGAAGGAAAGGCGGCCACCTCAAAGGTGTTGGCTTTGGGGATGAACAGTGAGACATACCTGCTGGAGCGCATGCTACGGGTGGGTGTTGTTATCATGACCAGTGAGCTGAGATAACGCGGAGCTTTACCTAGCATAGACTTATAGATGACCTGGAGCCAGTGGGTCTGGCGACGAATATGTAGCGAGGGCCAGCTGACTAGAGCATACAGTTCGCAGTGGTGGGTGGTATAAGGCGCTTTGGTAAAGAAAATGGATGGCACTGTGATAGACTACATCCAAAATGCCCGACAGGTGCTCAGCTCTCCATTAAAGCGTTCTGGTGGAGGTAACAGGGGCTCCCGGGAAGGTGGCGCGGCACTGCTAACTGCCGAGTTAATGAGGGGCGGTGGGGCGCCAACAGCATGTCCAACGCCGGGTCATGGCGCTCAGCCAATGTTGGGACCCCCTCCATCAGCCCACTAAGCAATTCTTTGTGACTGCCAATGGAGGCTCCTTGGGATGAGATGGCGTTGCACAGCTGGCCCGGGTCTTCTGGGTCAGTCATGGCCAGTTCATACTATCAGGAATGAAGGTAAGACCCAGATGCAGACCACGTCGAATAAACAATAGTTTAATATTCCAACAGGGGCAGGTGATAGACAGGTCAAGGCAGGCAGGGGTCAGTAAAACAGAGGTGGTACAATGGTACCGGACGGCAGGCAGGCTCAGGGTAAGGCAGAGGTCGGTAATCCAGAGGGGGAAAAGGTACAGGTCGGCAGGCAGGCTCAGGGTCAGGGTCAGGGGCAGGCAGAGTGGTCAGGCAGGCGGGCTCGGAGTCAGGACAGGCAAGGGTCAAAACCAGGAGGGCTAGAAAAAATAGACTTTAAAAAGAAGCTGAGACACAAAACGCTGGTTGACTCGTACAAACAAGACGAACTGGCAAAAGACAAACAGAGAACACAGGTATAGATACACAGGGGATAATGGGGAAGATGAGCGACACTTGGAGGGGGGTGGAGACAATCATAAAGACAGTTGAAACAGGTCAGTGTGTGACACTGATATGTATTGACTCGGGGGTGTGAATACTTATGCAAATTCGATATTTCTGTATTTAATTTAAAATACATTGTTATTATGTGGTATTGTGTGTAGATGGTTGAGGGAAAAATTGATATTTAAGTGATTTTGAATTCAGGCTGTTAGACCACAAAATGTGTTATAAGTCATGGGTACTTTAATTAATTTATAAGCCCAAAAATGGATGTAGCAACTAAGGATTCCATCTTTAAACGGGAAGGTTCAGCGATTTTACATATTTGTGTCCTTATCTTGGATGCAGTCAAGGAGGTATCTCAATCAAGGCTGATAACGTACGGTAAGGAAACAAATATCTAAATATGTGAAACTACAAATGATCTATTATTTAGCTCTGACTGAACTATCATTTTAACAGGGTCCATGTAGTAACTATTGATAGCAACCTTTGATATGCAGTTGGAGCATGTTGTGCAAATTGGGAAAATGTCAACTTTTTTTTGTTTGTTGCACACCTGCTTTGGTACGACCTCATTTCGATAGCAACCTGCCTGTGTTTTGTATTTAAGGTGATGTAGACTGCTATTAATAATCTCAGCTCCCGCTAGCGGCTAGCCTGATGCTACGCTCACCTGTGGTCGGGAACAGGATCCAGTGGAAATCAGACAGTGTTCGGAAATAGGGTTGAGGTTTAGTTGAGTGGAACCACTGATGTAAAACAACAGCATGTTGGAACATAAGGAGGTTACGGGGGTTAGTTGTGAAGTTTGTTTTTGGCATTCTGAAGAACCACTGATGTAAAACAACAGCATGTTGGAACATAAGGAGGTTACGGGGGTTAGTTGTGAAAGTTTGTTTGGCATTCTGAAGAACCACTCATGTAAAACAACAGCATGTTGGAACATAAGAACCACTGAGGTTAACGGGGGATAGTTGTGAAGTTTGTTTTGGCATTCTGAAGAACCACTGATGTAAAACAACAGCATGTTGGAACATAAGGAGGTTACGGGGGTTAGTTGTGAAAGTTTGTTTGGCATTCTGAAGAACCACTGATGCAAAACAACAGAATGTTGGAACATAAGGAGGTTACGGGGGTTTGTGAAAGTTTGTTTGGCATTCTGGGGAACCACTGATTAAACAACAGCATGTTGGAACATAAGAAGTTTGTTTGTTTGGCATTCTGAAGAACCACTGATGCAAAACAACAGCATGTTGGAACATAAGGAGGTTACGGGGGTTAGTTGTGAAAGTTTGTTTGGCATTCTGAAGAACCACTGATGTAAAACAACAGCATGTTGGAACATAAGGAGGTTACGGGGGTTAGTTGTGAAGTTTGTTTGGCATTCTGAAGAACCACTGATGTAAAACAACAGCATGTTGGAACATAAGGAGGTTACGGGGGATAGTTGTGAAGTTTGTTTGGCATTCTGAAGAACCACTGATGCTAAACAACAGCATGTTGGAACATAAGGAGGTTACGAGGGTTAGTTGTGAAAGTTTGTTTGGCATTCTGAAGAACCACTGATGTAAAACAACAGCATGTTGGAACATAAGGAGGTTACGGGGGTTAGTTGTGAAGTTTGTTTGGCATTCTGAAGAACCACTGATGCTAAACAACAGCATGTTGGAACATAAGGAGGTTACATTCTGAAGAACCACTGGTTTGGAACATAAGGAGGTGTGAAGTTTGTTTGGCATTCTGAAGAACCACTGATGTAAAACAACAGCATGTTGGAACATAAGGAGGTTACGGGGGATAGTTGTGAAGTTTGTTTTTGGCATTCTGTAGAACCACTGACATGGAACTTTAGTGACCCATGAAATGACGAAAGTATTTGTTTTGTAAAGTTTCTACCCAGGTTTTAGTACTGGAACCCTAGGACTACCAGTAATTAGGTTTTTGCTAATGTTTGACCTATGAAGCAAATATTATTTTTTTAAGTCCAATCTCTCAGAGTCATTTTGACATATTCATGCACAAGTATAAAGACACAAAATTCTACCTAAACAAAAAATGTTCCTTCTAGGTCATCTTAATAATGTGAAACTATTTGAAAAAAGCTTTCAATATCTCTAAAATGCTTTACACAATGTAATTATAACTCTTTTGTTGATGTTATTGTTAAAAGGGCTCGTCTCGTTAACCAGCCATGTTTACCACAAAATAACCTCCCTCTGTCTTCCAGGATTGATATCCTGAGAAGCCGTTCTTACTTGTCAATTGAATGTTCCTGAAAGTAATTGGAAATGGAGAATTCTTGTCAGAAAACATGATTGAGTCATTTAGTCATTTAAGGTATTCAATGTGCTGGAAATTGTATTGTCCATGTCCTTGAGTTTCAGAAAGGTGCCTTGATAAAAATATATTACTACGACATCAATTATTCATCCGTTTTTAATTTGAAGAGTAAATAGCCTGCTCGGCTTCTGCGCCTCATGTAACCAAACAAACTCTGACATTAACATCGGGGCCCAGGCGATTCTCATGCAAAATGGGGAGGACCTCTTTCAGCTCCAGGTAGGTTGCCACTGGAGTCCTCTTCCACCCCTCCATGACAACATCACGGAGCTGGTGGATGTTAGAGACCTTCCATTTGAGGATGCCCCACAGATACTCAATAGGGTTCAGGTCTGGAGACATGCTTGGCCAGTCCATCACCTTTACCCTCAGCTTCTTTAGCAAGGCAGTGGTCGTCTTGGAGATGTGTTTGGGGTCGTTATCATGTTGGAATACTGCCCTGCGGTCCAGTCTCCGAAGGGAGGGGGATCATGCTCTGCTTCAGTATGTCACAGTACATGTTGGCATTCATGGTTCCCTCAATGAACTGTAGCTCCCCAGTGCCGGCAGCACTCATGCAGCCCCAGACCATGACACTCCCACCACCATGCTTGACTGTAGGCAAGACACACTTGTCTTTGTACTCCTCACCTGGTTGCCGCCACACACGCTTGACACCATCTGAACCAAATAAGTTTATCTTGGTCTCATCAGACCACAGGACATGGTTCCAGTAATCCATGTCCTTAGTCTGCTTGTCTTCAGCAAACTGTTTGCGGGCTTTCTTGTGCATCATCTTTAGAAGAGGCTTCCTTCTGGGACGACAGCCATGCAGAACAATTTGATGCAGTGTACAGCGTATGGTCTGAGCACTGACAGGCTGACCCCCCACCCCTTCAACCTCTGCAGCAATGCTGGCAGCACTCATACGTCTATTTCCCAAGACAACCTCTGGATATGACGCTGAGCACGTGCACTCAACTTCTTTGGTCGACCATGGCGAGGCCTGTTCTGAGTGGAACCTGTCCAGTTAAACCGCTGTATGGTCTTGGCCACCGCGCTGCAGCTCAGTTTCAGGGTCTTGGAAATCTTCATATAAATGTATGTAAAATATATCACTAGCCACTTTAAACAATGCTACCTAATATAATGTTTACATACCCTACATTATTCATCTCATATGTATACGTATATACTGTACTCTATCATCTACTGCATCTTTATGTAATACATGTATCACTAGCCACTTTAACTATGCCACTTTGTTTACATACTCATCTCATATGTATATACTGTACTCGATACCATCTACTGTATCTTGCCTATGCCGCTCTGTACCATCACTCATTCATATATCTTTATGTACATATTCTTTATCCCCTTACACTTGTGTTTATAAGACAGTAGTTTTGGAATTGTTAGATTACTTGTTGGTTATTACTGCATTGTCGGAACTAGAAGCATAAGCATTTCGCTACACTCGCATTAACATCTGCTAACCATGTGTATGTGACAAATAAAATTTGATTTGATTTGATATAGCCCAGGCCATCTGTATGTAGAGCAATAATTATTTTCTTCAGATCCTCAGAGAGTTCTTTGCCATGATGTGCCATGTTGAACTTCCAGTGACCAGTCAATATGAGGGAATGACACCAAATTTAACACACCTGCTCCCCATTCACACCTGAGACCTTGTAACAAAAATGAGTCACATGACACTGGGGAGGGAAAATGGCTAATTGGGCACAATTTGGATATTTTCACTTAGGGTGTACTCACTTTTGTTGCCAGCGGTTTAGACATTAATGGCTGTGTGTTGAGTTATTTTGAGGGGACAGCAAATTTACACTGTTAAACAAGCTGTACACTCACTACTTGACATTGTAGCAAAGTGTCATTTCTTCAGTGTTGTCACATGAAAAGATATACTCAAATATTTACAAAAATGTGAGGGGCGTACTCACTTTTATGATATACTGTACTTGAATGTGTAGTGTCAGCATTTGTTGCTGGCATGTCATCCCTAAGTTTGATAATCCTGTCAATGAAAAAAATCATTAAAGTAGTTGTCAACGTCAGTGGATTTTGTGATGAATAAGCAATCTGATTCAATGAATTATGAGCTGAGTTTGCCTTTTTGCCCAAAATTTTGTTTAATAAGGTTCTCCAAAGCTTTTTACTGTCATTCTTTTTCCATTTATCTTTGTTTCATAGTGTGGTTTCTTTTTTAAATTCAAGTTAGTCACATGATTTCTCAATTTGCAGTACATTTGCCAAGATGTTGTACAGCCAGAACTATTTTCCATTTATTTTGACTCATCCTTCTCAACCATACAATATTCCAATTCCTCATCAATCCATATGGACGAGGGCTGGGAGGTGACCTGGCTCTTTCCTGCCAGGTCACCAGTGACACAAGTCAGTATTTGACATCCATCCATGTCTGAGGACGTCGGGAGTTGGTGTGGAAACACGCCACTTGGGGTAACAGTGAGCGCTATTATCTCCAAGTAGGTTTTGGTGTTGCTAGAACATTATGGGTGGGAATGGTGGATGGGCGTAAGCATCTCCCTCTGGTGCCAAACGTTGCATGTTAAAATCCAGCGATAGAAAGTTGTTTTGAACTATTTCTAAATTTGACATTTGAGTAACGTGGATGAACGTCTAATTCTGACATGAGACTGTGAGAGCTTGTTGCTCTTTCAGCTCCCTGTGGATAAGAACTGATGCCTAATTACAGGCAAGGGGTCTCAATAGCATCTTAATTAGGGGTGACGCCCAGCACAGAAAGGGACTGTTGGTTCTAAAACATGTGGAGAGTTTTATGGCAACGACGTTCCTATCCATTACTCCTCCTCAGCCCACAATGTGAGTGGGGCTACAATAGAGCCTTGAGGTATTTAAGTAGGTCCTGGGAGGAACGTCCCCTTGTCTATTCTCTGATCTCCCCAATGGGAGGAAGTGAGGCGTACAAATGCCAAAATCACAGGGGGGCTGGTGAGCATAAAGAAGCCGTTTGGTTAATCACTGACCCTAACTGCAGGATGTTGTAGTCTATTCAGTGACTCCCTTGGGCGGGAGAGGAGAGTTTAATCAGTGTTGGGGCCTGTTGGGGTTGGAGTGGAAGGTGCATGGGAGAGATGACATGAGAAGTTATAGGGGTGTTACTTGACTAATCATGGATAGATATGGGAGGAAAACACACTGCTAGGACGTGTATGAGGAGGAGGGGTAGTAGAAAGAGAAGTAGAAGGATGTGGTGGAGGAGGAAGAGTATGATGATGAGGAGGAGGAGGAGTATGAGGAGGAGTAAAAGGAGGAGGAGGAGTGTAATGAGGAGGAGGAGGAGTAAGAGGAGGAGGAGTATGATGATGAGGAGGAGGAGGAGGAGGAGTAAGAGGAAGAGGAGGAGTATGAGGGGGAGGAGTATGATGATGAGGAGGAGGAGTAAGAGGAGGAGGAGGAGGAGGAGTATGAGGAGGAGGAGTATGATAATGAGGAGGTGGAGTAAAAGGAGGAGGAGGAGGAGGAGGAGTATGAAGAGGAGGAGTAAAAGGAGGGGGAGTATGATGAGGAGAAGTAGTAGGAGTATGAGGAGGAGGAGTATGAGGAGTAAAAGGAGTATGAGGAGGAGGAGGAGTAAGAGGAGGAGGAGTATGAGGAGGAGGAGTAAAAGAAGGAGTATGAGGAGGAGGAGTAAAAGGAGGAGGAGGAGTATGATGAGGAGGAGGAGTAGAAGGAGGAGGAGGAGTAAAATGAGGAGTAGGAGGACGAGTAAAAGGAGGAGGAGGAGTAGAAGGAAGAGGAGGAGTAAAAGGAGGAGAAGGATTAGAATGAGGAGGAAGACTAAAAGGAGGAGGAGTAGAGTGTAAGTGGTTTTTGGAATCCACATTTGGAATCCTTTCATGTGAACACCACACATTTTTCTGAACTTCTTCAGGCTAGGGTCCTTTATTCCACCTGACTGACGTGTCCAAAGTAAACTGCCTGTTGCTCAGGCCCAGGATATACATATAATTGGTACCATTGGAAAGAAGACACTTTGAAGTTGGAAGAAATGTTAAAATAATGTAGGAGACTATAACACAATAGATATAGTAGGAGGAAATCGAAAGAAAAACCAACCAGAATTTTCTTCTTTTTTTTGAGAGCCTATGCTCTTACAATGGAAAAGTATTGGGAAATAATTAAATCTAGCTCCCAATATTTATTTATTTATTTTGTATTTATTTTTTAACCTTTATTTATACAGGAGAAAAACTCATTGAGATAATATCTATTTTCCAAGAGAGACAATTCCACAGGGTATCAGCATTCCATGTTCAAGGTTTCAGGCTTGTTTCTTCCAAAACGAGTAAGAATAATGAGTTTTAGTACTGGGACACACTTTTGTAAATGGGTGTATGTGCATGCGATGAAGACAAGACGCACCTGCTAATATCATTTTCCTATTGAACATACTTCTTTCCGTATGAAATATTATAGTTTAATTACATTTTAGGGTATCTGAGGAGTCAATAGAAACATATTTTGACTTGTTTTAACAAATTTTAGCGGTAGATTTTTGGATTCCTTTCTCTGCTTGTTGAACAAGTGGATTACTCAAATCGATTGCACCAACTAAACTGACTTTTTGGGATATAAAGAAAGATTTTATCTAACAAAACAACACTACATGTTATAGCCGGGACCCTTTGGATGACAAATCAGAGGAGGATTTTCAAAAAGTAAGTGAATATTTAATCGCTATTTGTGAATTTAAGAAACCTGTGCCGGTGGAAAAACATTTTGATGTGGGGCTCCGTCCTCAACCAATCACATGGCATGTTGTCGCTGTAATGGCTACTGTAAATCGGTCAGTGCAGTTAGATTAACAAGAATTTAAGCTCTCAACTGATATAAGACACGTGTATGTACATAAATGTTTAATATTCATAATGTTTATGATTACTTATTTGAATTGCGTGCCCTCCAGTGTCACAGGAAGTTGTAACGCTTGCGGGACGCCTTCATTCATAGACGCATACACATACACAGACATGATAGCATTATACACATGTAGTACACGTGTATGTTGTACTGTATATATGTGATAGTGGTGGAGCAGGGGCCTGAGGGCACACAGTCTGAACGTATTAAAATGTTTTTAAAATTGTATAAACTGACTTAATTTTGCTTGACCCCAAGAACAGTAGCTGCTGCCTTGGCTAATGAGGATCCATAATAAATAGGAGGAGGAGTAGAAGGAGAAGGAGGAAGGGGAGGGGGAGTGGAGGAGGAGGAAGAAGAGGAGGAAGAGGAGTGGAGGAGGATGAGGATGAGGAGGAGGAGGAGGAGGAAGAGAGTGGAGGAGTTGGAGGAGTACAGTGAGGAGGAGAAGTGGAGGAGTAGGATGAGTATAAGGAGGAGAAGTATAAAGAAGAGGAGGAGAAGGAGGAAGAGGAGTGGAGGAGTAGGAGAATTATAAGGAAGAGGAGGAGGAGTATAAGGAGGAGGAGGAGGGGGAGGAGGAGGAGGAGGAGTGGATGAGTAGAAGGAGGAGGAGTAGAAGGAGGTGTGCAAGTGGTTTTTGGAATCCGCATTTGGAATCCTTTCATGTGAACATGACAACTTGAGAAATTTTTCTTGACTCTCATTCTTATTGTGTTTGACATGTTTAACACATTTATTAGATGTTGCTCCTGACAGATTGAAGATATTGACTCGATGTTTCTCCTGTCAGGTTCAACATATTGACTAGATGTCTTTCTCTTCATAGGTTCAACATATTGACTCGATGTTTCTCCTGACAGGTTCAACATATTGACTAGATGTTTCTCCTGTCAGGTTCAACATATTGACTAGATGTTTCTCCTGTCAGGTTCAACATATTGACTAGATGTTTCTCCTGTCAGGTTCAACATATTGACTAGATGTTTCTCCTGACAGGTTCAACATATTGACTAGATGTTTCTCTTCATAGGTTCAACATATTGACTAGATGTTTCTCCTGTCAGGTTCAACATATTGACTAGATGTTTCTCCTGACAGGTTCAACATATTGACTCAATGTTTCTCATGACAGGTTCAAAACATTGAATTGATGTTTCTCTTCATAGGTTCAACATATTGACTAGATGTTTCTCCTGACAGGTTCAACATATTGACTCGATGTTTCTCTTCATAGGTTCAACATATTGACTAGATGTTTCTCCTGACAGGTTCAACATATTGACTAGATGTTTCTCCTGTCAGGTTCAACATATTGACTAGATGTTTCTCCTGTCAGGTTCAACATATTGACTAGATGTTTCTCCTGTCAGGTTCAACATATTGACTAGATGTTTCTCCTGTCAGGTTCAACATATTGACTAGATGTTTCTCCTGTCAGGTTCAACAAATTGACTAGATTTGTTTCTCTTGATTTGTTTCAACATATTGACTAGATGTTTCTCCTGACAGGTTCAACATATTGACTAGATGTCTTCAATTTTATCGATTATTTATGTTAAAAAAATACCTAAAGTTGTATTACAAAAGTAGTTTGAAATGTTTTGGCAAAGTTTATAGGTAACTTTTGAGATATTTTGTCGTCACGTTGCGCAAGTTGGAACCAGTGTTTTTCTGGATCAAACGAGTCAAATAAATGGACATTTTGGATATATATCAACGGAATTAATCGAACAAAAGGACCATTTGTGATGTTTATGGGACATATTGTAGTGCCATCAAAATAATCTTGTCAAAGGTAAGGCATGAATTAGATTTTTATTTCTGAGTTGTGTCGCGCCTGCAGGGTAGAAATTTGGTTTCTCTTTGTTTATTGAGGTGCTATCCTCAGATAAGAGCATTGTTTGCTTTTGCCGAAAAGCCTTTTTGAAATCTGAAATGTTGGCTGGAAGTGCAGCTTTAATTTGTTATCTTGTATGTTGCATTTAATGAAAATTAGATTTTTATAGTAATTTATTTCAATTTGGAGCTCTGCATTTTCCCTGGTTAAGGAGAAGTTGATCTATATTTACATGCATAACACTTGTATCTTTTATCAATGTTTATTATGAGTATTTCTGTCATTTGATGTGGCTCTCTACACTTTCACCGGATGTTTGTTTGAGACAATTCATTTCTGACCATAACACACCAATTTCAAGTGAGGTTTTTGGACATAAAGATTAACTTTATCGAACAAAACACACATTTATTGTGTAACATGAAGTCCTGTGAGTGCCATCTGATGAAGATCATCAAAGGGTAGTGATTCATTTAATCACTATTTCTGACTTTTGTGAGGGCTCTCCTTGGCTGGAAAATGGCTTTATGGTTTTCTGTGACTAGGTGCTGACCTAACATAATCGTTTGGTGTGCTTTCACCGTAAAGCCTATTTGAAATCGGACACTGTGGCTGGATTTACAAGAAGTATATCTTTAAAATTGTGTAAAATACTTGTATATTTGAGTCATTTTAATTATGGGATTTCTGTTTTGAATTTGGCGCCCTGCAATTTCACTCGCTAGCGTCCCATATATCCCAGAGAGGTTAAACTCTTTATAGTACCCATCACTCTGGCTGACTGTCCCTCATGCCCTGTGTCTACAGCTTTAGTGGATTCCGGTAAGCGGGGAACTTTATGGATCAGACCCTTGCAACCTCTCCCAATATTACTACCTACCCGCTCTCCTCTCCTTTTCCGGTTCAAGGTCTCGACTGTCGGCCTCTAGGATCTGGAACCATCACACACATCACCCATACACTCACCCTCACCATGGAGCCCAATCACCAGGATCTTCATCACCAGTGCACCAGTTCATACTCAGCCTACATTCAGTGCCATAACCCTACCATCTCGTGGTCGAGGATGAGAATCATCCACTGGTCACCTGAATGCCGGAAGACCTGCTTTCCTGTTCGCTGTGGTTCCACGTCGGTTGAGAGTCCTGTGGTTGCCCTCCAGCCCAACATCCTGGAGGAATATCAGGATCTAAGGGAGGTATTCTCCAAGATCCGCAATACCTCCTCATCACCTCTGGGACTGTGCCATTGACCTGTTTTCCGGTGCTACACCTCCGCACAGACGCATCTACCCTCTGTCGGTGGCTGAGACCAAGACGATGGAGGACTACATTCAAGAGGCACTCCAACAGGGTTTCATCCGCAGGTCCACATCCCCTGCGTTGGCTGGTTTCTTCTTCGTGGCCAAGGAGGGAGGATTACGCCCTTGTGCCAATTACCATGGACTCAATGACATCACCATGAAGTATCAGTATCCTCTCCCACTGGTGACATCAGTCATCGAGAAGCTCCGCTGGGCCCCGTTCTTCACCAAACTGGACCTACGGAGACACTGGTTGGAGGGTGCCAAGGAACCATTTGTCATCTTCTCAGACCATCGGAATCTTGGAATATACGGACAGCGAAGAGACTGAATTTGCGCCAAGCCAGGTTTGCCCTCTTCTTTACCAGGTTTGACTTCACGCTGACCCAAGTCCTAAGAACATCAAGGCTGATGCCCTGTCCTGTATCTACGATTCGGGAGAGGCTCCTGTCCAGAGGGCACCCATAATCCCAATCTCCCGAGTCGTGGGTCCAGTGGTTTGGGACGTAGGTGTGGACATCCGCCAGGCTCTAGAGAGGGAGCCCGCACCCTGGAATTGTCCTCCTGTGCACATCTACGTTCCCACAGGAATAAGGGATCGGCTGCTGACCTGGGCACACACAGCTGTCATCGCTGGTCATCCAGGTATTTCTCTCACCATTTATTCCATCACTGAGAAATACTGGTGGCCTACCGTGGTGCAAGACGTTATGCGGTATGTCAACTCCTGTTCCGTGTGTGCTCAAACCAAGTCCCCCCGGAATGCTCAAGCAGGGAAGCTGCTGCCGCTTCCCGTGCCTCAGCGACCTTGGCCCCATCTATCCATTGACTTTGTTACTGATCTTCCCCCTTCTGATGTGTATAAGGTAGTCGTTTTGGAATTGTTAGTGAGATTACTTGTTGGTTATTACTGCATTGTCAGAACTAGAAGCACAAGCATTTTGCTACACTCGCATTAACATCTGCTAACCATGTGTATGTGACATATAAATTTGATTTGATGGTTTCACCACCCTTCTGATGGTAGTGGATAGATTCTCCAAGTCATGTTGATTAATCCCTTTTCCTGGTCTTCCCACTGCTCTCCAGGACACTGAGGCACTCTTCCAGCAGGTCTTCCGGCATTATGGCCTTCCTAAGGACATCGTCTCGGGACTGTGGCTCCCAATTCACCTCCCAAGTATGGAGAAGTTCGTGGTCACGGTTAACCTCACATCCAGGTATCGGCCTCAGTCTAACGGGCACGTGGGGAGGATGAATCAGGAGCTGGGGAGGTTCCTGAGGAGTCACTGTCAGGACCGGCAGGGTGAGTGGGCACATTTCCTTCCTTGGGCAGAGTACTCCTAGAACTGTCAGTGTGCGTTGGGCGTGAGACTCCAGCGCGCGGTCCATCGTCAGAAGGAGCAGGCAGACCGTCACCGCAATGAGACCCCTGTGTTCCATGCTGGGGATCCTCTTTACCAGGAACCTCCCACTCCACCTGCCCGGCAAGAAACTGTGGGGCCGTTCAAGGTTCTCCAGAGGGTCAATGAGATCACATACAGGTTACAATTACCCAGTCACTACCGTATCTCACCCTCTTTTCATCTCCCTTCTCAGGCTGGTGGTTACTGGTCTGCTAGCTGATGCTGTGCCTCACAACACACCTCTACCCTGCCTGGTGCCCGGCGTACGCTGTCAAATCCCGACTGAACTCCCGACGTCGTGGGGGTCGGCTCCAGTATCTTGTGGACTGGGAGGGGTATAGTGGCATTGGGTTCCAGTTTAGGACACCAACATCATCCGTAATTTCCATCTTCGCAGCCCGGAACGCACCTCAACCTGCTCCTCGTCCTCGCGGTTGAGGGGGGGTGGGTTGGTACTGTCACATCCGCTCCTGCTCTTCCCCTCCGGCGTACGACGTTGCCAGAGTACTAACCACCGGTCCTGGGAAGCATCATTACGCACACTTGGAACTCATTATTACACGCACCTGTGAATCATTATGATTCACACCTGGTGTCCATTACCTTCATCATTTCCTCCCCTTTATGTCACTCTCCCTGGTTTACTCACCAGTTGGTATTGTTCTTGTGTGCTGCCGTATATTAGTGTTGTTCTTTTTGTTGTTTTATTAAAACGTTTCAACTCACCACCCCGTCATTACAACTAAAACATAAATAATACATTGCTCAATTCTGAGTACTTCATTCACTAATTTGTCCACTAAACACATTAGAGGACTTGAAAACAAATAATGTATCTGCTTTTACCCATGGAGAAAATAATTAAACCTTTTTGCCTCCGATGACTGCTGCAACGTAACAAATAGTCCTAATGAGAGCCGACCTACTTGTTCAACTAATTTCCGAAGCCTTGAACAGTTTCATCTGCTAGACTGCCTCTTATATGACTAAACCACGTCATCACCCGTGTGCTTTGGGGCTTGTACACATTGACATCATCCACACAGCCCCTGCTCATCCATCTCAGAGCCCTGCCTTAATTACAACTGTGAGTCATTGGTGTGCTCTTGAACCCATTCACAAACTGAGAAACACACAAACAACCCTCTGGGCATAGACGTCAGTTCAACTTATAGTTTTGATTTACATTTGGTTGAGTTGTCGACTAATGTGAAATCAACAAAGCATTTCACCATTTCATTGGGTTTAGGTTAAAATTTGGGTGAAAAACATGTGAATTTCCCATAAGTTAATGACTTTTTGCAAATCCAATCAGTTTTCCACATTTATTCAATGACATCACATTTACTTTTTTTTTGTTGAAATGAAGTGGAAGCAATGCTGATTCAACCAGTTTTTTTCCCAGTGGGAGAACAGCCAAACACACAAACAGATGAAAACAAACAGTTATCCTCTCAAAAGGACTGAATAACAGCCTGAAGAATTAGCAGACTTCTCTTCACTTTTTCCTCTGGGGTAGAGGGACAGTAGTGTGGCCCAGATCACATTCATTCACATTGAAAACTATAATTTAATACATACAGAGGAATCTGTTAGCAGAATTTTTTTTTAACAAAATATGACTAGGAAACGAGGCAATTTGAACATGCATTTGTTTTAAATCAAAATGTATGGCATCTGTAAATACCAATAAAATTGTTAATTACGAGGCTAGTTGGTTTAGCCATGGAAAAAGACAGCAATCTTCCTGCTAGCCATTAAGAACGGACTTATTTACAGAGGGTTGAATGAGTGTGTGTTATTTCAGAAAATCACAGAAATCGCGTAGAGCTCCGAAAGACACCTTAACTGGATATGTAATTTTTTTTTGGGGGGGGGAAACACATTTCTTCGACCATCACCAATTCTACATTGTACGATTTCTCGTAAATTACGATAGATACATGGCTGGTTCTTTTTTTCCTGACACCGTAGGTTTATGTACATTGACGTGAAGTGGTCAAATTAGCTCTCTATTTTCATTTTTGAGCTATAATCCCAAAAAAATGACCTTAATTCAAAAAGCGTTGAGACCTCGACGCCATTTTGTTTCTGGGCTAACAGCCCATTAGGCCAAACCTATGCTCACCAAGTTTCGTCTTCAAAGTATTTTCGTTTAGGAGAAATGGCCATGTCATGATTGGTGATGTTTTGTACATTTGCAATAATAATCCATTCGCCATCTGGTGGAATTTACCGGGACAGCGGAAAAATTACCAAAATTTGAACATTTTATAAAATGAAAACAGAATGTCCGAGAGACTTCGTTCGATGACTTCCTGGAAGATCTGGCCCTGGGACAAGGCCCAATGCCATTGGTGAATTTTAAAAACAAAATCAATGCGGGACCCCTGGAGGTCAAGGCCCCTGGGCAAGTAATTTGGCCATGATTACTACAAGTTTAGATAACACACTGTAGGCCTATTAATAAGGTGGTTACAGAAGACCAGTCAGTGTTTCAGGGTGTGTTCATTGTCATAGTAACAACTGCAAATAATACTTCAATGTACATAAAATGGAAAAAATAATTGATCAATCAAATCAAATGTTATTTGTCACATGTGCCGAATACAACACCTTACCGTGAAATATTTACTAAATAAACTAAAGTAAAAAATAAAATGGTTCTGAGTCAATGTGCAGGGGTACAGGTTTTTCAAGGTAATTTGTACATGTAGATAGGGGTAAAGTGACTATACATAGATAATAAACAGCGAGTAGCAGCTGAGTAAAAATGCAAATAGTCCCGGTGGCCATTAGATTAATTGGTCAGCAGTCTTATAGCTTGGGGGTAGAAGATGTTAGTAGGAGCCTTTTGGACCTAGACTTGACACTCCGATACCTCTTGCCGTGCGGTAGCAGACAGGACAGTCTATGACTTGGGTAATTGGGTGCATAGCTAGATATTAGGCCTATAAATATATAACTGTCAAAGTGCAAGAAGAAAATTAAATGGCATGTCTGTGCGTTCCTCTAGGCTGCACTCTGCAGTTCCTCCAGGCTACTCTCTGCAGTTCCTCCAGACTACTCTGCAGTCCCAGACACACAAAGCTCCACTATTGATTAGGCCGCCTACAATAACACAGTGCGATGAGGATTTTGTTTATTGTTATCAAATTAGTACACAATATTTGTCTACAGGCTGTAACCTGCAGTGATGTAGGATCATTTGAATAACCATCAGTGCCAAGGGAAGCCAGGCTTCTACAGATATGTGACAAATAAAACATTTAAAAATACAAATAATTTATCTTTCATCTCTATGTGTTTTCATAATTTTCTGTCAATTTGCAAGTGGCTGAATCTCTCCGGAGAAATTATCAGAGCGAAGGAAACAGTGCCCCTCTGTCTCATTATGCGGTAGTCCTTGTATCTGATACTGTATCTGATACTGTCTGGAAAACAGTGTGACATGTTGCCGTTGTAGCATTTGATTGATTGATGCCAGCAAGCATTTTGCCTCCCTTGATATTTCTTTTAATTTTTATAATCAGCCAATCAGCGTAGAGCTGAGCTCCCCTGCGGGTTGTCCTGGGAGCAAAACGCCTCCCAAGGGAGGCTGTTTGGATGTGACTTCACACCAATCAAATCACATCAAAAAATGCAAAAACGTCATAATTGTCAGACACTTGTGTCTGTTTCTGGTCTGCTTGTGTTGATGCAGTAGCTAGCTTGCTAAATCTGCTCTTTCCTAATGTAGTAGTGGATTTAGACTTCTGATTTTGACTTAATTCTCTGTGCAGGCCAATGAAAATGATTATGATGGCGATTCTGATCTAACCATGAATTCACATATTGTGCCACTGGCTTGAGATAATAGAAGTTCAATACGTAGCTTAGTAGGCTCACATGAACTAGATAACTTAGTTGGTTCATTGTTGCCCATGCGAGGAAGTTAGGTTAGCAAGGGTTTTAGCTAGGTAACCTACGAAACTAAAAGCGTATGACAGAGCCAAAGACAGTTTTGCCAACATGAAAGAGAGGAGAACGACATGGGTGTTCAACTAGTCAACAAGTATTGTGAGTAAACATTTTTTTTTGAATTATTGCGCGCACAAGCAAGCACAAACACACACACTCAGACAGAAATCAGTACCATGGACAGCCACATGCTACAAAGCCACATTGATTGGACTAAATTGTTTTAGGTATCTTTAAGTTGGTTTTCAGTATATTAAACTAAGCATAGGCTATATAGCCTTGATGATTTGATGATGTGTAAATGTTTAAGTTGATATAGTGCTGGAATAGCGGAGGCAGGGCTCCTGGTGTCTTTGTGCTGACTTGCAGTAACTCCATGGTTCTAAATCAGTAGTTGTTTAGTAAACTGTCGAAAACATTAACTTGCTTGACCATGCTACAGGTCACATAACTGTTTGAGGTTAAATGCAATATTTGCTATGTGGACTTCACCGGACAGATGTGGACTTTACCGGACAGATGTGGACTTCACCGGACAGATGTGGACTTTACCGGACAGATGTGGACTTTACCGGACAGATGTGGACTTTACCGGACAGATGTGGACTTTACCGGACAGATGTGGCTCTCTGGTTTTCTGATGAAACAACCATTTGTGTTGTTCAATTTATTTTGCCAGTGTGTGACTTGACTTTTTGTTGTCACAGCCTTATTGTATATCGTGGTGGCGTATGGGTTATAGAACAAACAACGCAATTATCACAACATCGGTTGTAATACGGCTGTTTTACTGGCTTTTCTTTCCAGTGAGTTCACCCACGCACCACAAACTCCTTTCTTGTTTTATGCCAAAATAAAAGAAGACCTGGTACATCCTAGGCCTGGTTATGTAACCATTTGGATCAGTTTGGGTATCTTCTGGACAGTGTAGAAGGTCCAGAAAGGTACATTAGTAGGCCAGCCATACACCACCCACTGGGCACAGACGTAATTTCAAAGTCGTTTCCACGTTGGCTCAACATAATTTCATTGAAATTACATGGAAACAACGTTGTTTCAACCAATGTGTGCCCAGTGGGTAGTGTGTATTTGTCAAGATGTAGCCCGGTGCTAAGATACAGGAAGATATGGGCTTCTTCTGCCACTGAGATGTGCTGTCTACCCTCCTTTCCAGCTCCCCTCCAGTTCTTAATGATGTAGCCTGTTTTACATTCAACAAGCAAGAGAAAGCATGTATCTCTCCTCCAATAAGGCTGGTAGTAAAGAACATATGTTGAAATAAGTGTCCAACAAGGTATTGTAGTCTGGGACTCCACAAGATTAAAGAAGAACATCCGAGGCACCTGTGAGGCCAGAGTAAGTCATTGAGCAAACAATGCAATGAAGACAGACAGACTCAGAGATATGTAGCCTAAGTTAGAAGTGTATGCATATTATCCCATAATTTATTAGCTCAATGTTGCTTAATATTGCAGTGAATATACCCAGTCAATTTACACAGCTAAAAAAATAAAGTGACAGCAGTTAAACAAATGCACAGCTATTTGACAATACCACGAGCGTCTTTTCTACTATTTTTTTTTTCTCTTAGAGGTACGAATATAATCGGACATGATGTATAATCCTCCTACATCTTTATTGTTGTGACAACATACAGATGTGTGTGAATAAATCCAATATTAACACCGCAAAAATTTTTTGTTTACGGTTTAAAAGGTTGACCTATTTTCAGAAATGCAATTGGTTGGTGAATATAAAGTCAAAGATCTTTGATAGGCTGATGAAGAATTTGTTACAGGATATAATCACTGCCACCTGGTGAGGTTAACATAGGGCTAACGTGTGCCATTTTATTTGATGGGACCAGGTACAATTGAGCCGGAGAAACTGTTTACATGTGAATGGTTGCTTAAAGCCCCAACATTTTCAGTACATGTTTTATATTTTCAGTAAAAAAAAATTAACACATTTGAATGGGAAGGGAGAGTTCAGTCTGAGGCCCAAAAAGAAGCTTGAGCTGAGCTTGGAAGTCAGACAAGTCTATAAATATGTTCCATACATTTTCTGTGGTTGAAAAACTTAAAGCATATGAACAGTATGTTTCAATGATGAAGTCAGACAAGCTACTTCTACCTCTCCCAATGCACTTACAGCAGTGTGTCTTTCTAGAGCTGCACAAACCAACCATTAGAAAGTCTCCATGGAAAATGTTCTAGAGCTGCATAAACCACCCATGAATAATTTTGCACGCCCAATTTTTCAGTTTTTTGATTTCTTAAAAAAGTTTGAAATATCCAATAAATGTCGTTCCACTTCATGATTGTGTGCCACTTGTTGTTGATTCTTCACAAAAAAATACAGTTTTATATCTTTATGTTTGAAGCCTGAAATGTGGCAAAAGGTCGCAAAGTTCAAGGGGGCCGAATACTTTCGCAAGGCACTGTATTTCCCTCATTAAAATGCAAATCAATTTATAACATTTTTAACATGCGTTTTTCTGGATTTTTTTGTTGTTATTCTGTCTATCACTGTTCAAATAAACCAGTGGGCAGTCAGTACAAAATCAGCAGGGGATCGAATACTTTTTTCCCTCACTGTATATCCAGTGAAAATGTTGGTAAATTAGCTTTTATTTTTTAATAAATAACTTATGAAAGAGATTTGTGTTTATTTTCACTACCTAATCAGGGCATGGGGTTGTTCAATGACAGACATGTATTTGTTTAAAATCTATCTCCTGATGGTTTCATTTCAGAGTGACAAAATAATCGTTATTCTGCCTCACTCTTAGAGAAATAGTACTGCTAGGTTTTTACACAGTCAAATGGAACAAATAACTACAAATAACTACACACAGAACTGTACAAATAATACATTTGTCACATCAATAAATCCTGTGTGTATATATATATATTTTTTTTTTAAAGTCATATGAGATCTGTATGTAAAAGATTTACACTTGACATTTTGTTTGTCATTCAGCAGATGCTCTTTTCCAGGGTGCCTTACAGTAAGTGAATTCATCTTAACATCGCTAGGTGAGACAACCACATACCACTGTCAAATATACAGTATACAAACGTTCCATTCCACCTGAACAATGGATATACAGTAGTTTGCAACAACAACAAAAATGTCGACATAGCATTTTGCTAATAAACTCTTCATTTGTTACAATAGTTTTTGGCAGCAGAGGTCACAAAGGTCAAATAAGCTGTTTGGCTGTTCCATTGACAGCCCAGGAAGGATGTTGATGGCCGAGTGGCACTGGTTACCCAGGAGACCTCACAGGAAGGATGTTCAAAGCTAAATGGCCCTGGTTGACCGAGAGATCTTACAGGAAGGATGTTAAAGGTCGACTGGGCTTGGTTGCCCGAGAGACTTCACAGTGTGCAAGCAAGCGGTAACAGACCACAGCGCCCTAGTCAGGGACGGATCTGTTCAGAACATCGGGGTGGGGAGTAGGAAAGTGTGTGTTTGTGTGTTTTTTCATTTTGGGTGGGTTGGGTGGGGGGTTTGTTCATTCAATTTGTAGTTCACAGAAGGTTTTCAACGTTAACTGTAGCTGTGTACACAATAATACAAGCCTTCAGTACTACTGTATTTATCAAGATATATAATGAATGAAATTAATGAATGAGATTAATTAAATGTTATTTTCTTGTCAAATCGCCAATTGGCAACACATCGCTTATGGGATTAATTGACACATAAACAAACATTACAAACAATCCCTATAGGAATTGACTGATAATTCTTCAATATTTATTTTACTAGAATGTAGTTTTAAACTGAGGAATTTGTTGTACTTTGCCTGTATGGAACCCCTTTTTTCTTTCAGGGCTTTACACAATTCTGAAACAGAGAAGGATGAAAAGGAGAAGCTGGTGAAGGACAGGGGTGTCAGGTAAATGTATGGGGGCTCAATTATACCTTTGACCTTTTCAAATAAACTGCCTGCATCTAAAAAATGCTGGTTCAAGGCTTTCAGAATGGAGGTTCTCTCAGTTACAATCTCCGTGTCGACCAACAATTGTTTAGGAAGCTGTGTATCTTTTCTGCACTCCAAACCTTTCATTACTTGCCAAAATATGGATAGATTATTTAAATTTTGTGAAGTAAGTTCCTTAGTAAAACAAGGGTTCTCTCTGCCCTTAATCCTGATTTTTTTTAAAGGGGCATGCCTATTGCACACCTCCTGGAATGCGTTGTGGAAGTAAGAAAAGGCTAGTTCAAGATCAGGGATTAATTCATACATCGTGTAAAAAACCTTGAATATCAAATGTATGGTAGAGACATGAACATTCAGTTTTATGGTAACAGCCCTGGCGACATTCCTGCAGTCATCCTGCCAATTCCATGCTCCCTCAACTAAAGACATATGTGTCATTGTGTTGTGACCAAGCTGCACATTTTGAAGTGTCCTTTTATTGTCCACAGCACAAGGTGCACCTGTGTAATGATCATGCTGTTTAATCAGCTCCTTGATATGCTACACCTGTCAGGTGGCTGGAATATCTTGGCAAAGGATCAATTCTCACTAACTGGGATATAAAAACATTTGTGCACATAATGTGAGAGAAATAATATTTTTGTGAGTATTGAACATTTCTGAGATCTTTTATTTCAGCTTATGAAACATGAGACCAACACATTACATGTTGCGTTTTTATATTTTTTGTTCAGTGTATTAATACCGCTATGACACTGTGTGATGTTGATAAATGCAGTTGTTGATTTATTGCAGACTTGTTGCAAATACGTGACTTAAACAGAGTTCAGATATAAGGTTACAAATACAAATGCAGAACTTTCTATCATTTAAAAACAAAATATATATGAAACGTGAAAAAAATGAAAAAGTTAGGTTATTTTCATTTGTAGAGTTCTTTGATATTCTTGGTATAGAGTCATGATGTCACAAAAGTATTTTGTATAACAATGACCATAATACATTGTGTGCTTATTGACTTTCTGGGGTATCAGCATTCTTGTCCATATCAGAGCTCATCATGTGCGATAGATGGTGAACCTAGTTTTGTCCCATGGAATAATTGTTGTGGATCTCAATGTTTTTCCTCATAATCCTGGACAATCGGACAACCATTTAATTACGTTTGCTATCGCAATAAATAATCTGCTCAGACCCAAACCAAGGATCATCAAAAGCCATGCTATAAATTCTCGGACAACCCAAAGATTCCCAGATGCCCAAAGATTCCTAGATCTCCCACCTACCCAAGGACATCAGAGTACAAAAATCAGTTAACCACCTAACTGAGGAACTAATTTCAAACTTGCGCAATACCCTAGATGCAGTCGCAGCCCGAAAAACAAAAACCATTTGTCATAAGAAACTAGCTCCCTGGTATACAGAAAATAGCAAGTTTCCAGAAAATTGGAACGGAAATTGGCGCCACACCAAACTGGAATACTTCTGACAGGCTTGGAAAGACCGTGCCCAGCAGTATCGAAGAGCCCTTACTGCTGCTCCATCATCCTGTTTTCCCAACTTAATTGAGGAAAATAAGAACAATCCAAAATGTATTTTTTATACTGTCGCAAAGCTAACTAAAAAGCAGCATTCCCTAAGAGAGGAAGGCTTTCATTGCAGTAGTGATAAATTCATGAACTTCTTTGACGAAAATATCATGATCATGAAAAAAAATTACAGACTCCTATTTAAATCTGTTGTCCTGAGTCTGCAAAACTCTGCTAGGACCTAGGATAAAGGGAGACACTCAAGTTTTTTAATACTATATCTCTTGAAACATTGATGAAAATAATCATGGCAACTAAACCTTCAAGCTGCATACTGGACCCTATTCCAAATAAATTACAGAAAGAGCTGCTTCCTGTGCTTGGCCCTCCTATGTTGAACATAATAAATGGCTCTCTATCCACCGGATGTGTACAAAACTTACTAAAAGTGGCAGTAATAAAGCCTCTATTGAAAAAGCCAAACCTTGACCCAGAAAATATTTGAAAAACTATCGGCTTATATCGAATCTCCCATTCCTCTCCAAAAGAATTGAGAAAGCTGTTGCGCAGCAACTCACTGCCTCCCTGAAGACGAACAATGTAAGCAAAACACTTCAGTCTGGTTTTAGACCCCATTATAGCACTGAGACTGCACTTGTGAAGGTGGTAAATTACCTTTTAATGGTGTCAGACCAAGGCTCTGCCTCTGTCCTAGTACTCCAAGACCTTAGTGCTGCTTTTGATAACATCCATCACCACATTCCTTTGGAGAGATTGGAAACCCAAATTGGTCTACATGGACAAGTTCTGGGCTGGTTTAGATCATATCTGTCAGAGAGATGTCAGTTTGTCTCTGACAAATCAACTGTGAATTTCAGTGTTCCTCAAGGCTCCGTTTTAGGACCACTATTGTTTTCATCATATATTTTACCTCTTGGTGATGTCATTCGGAAACATAATGTTAACTTTCACTTCAATGCAAACGACACACAGCTGTACATATCAATGAAACATGGTGAAGCCCTGCGATAAAATCCTGGGTTCGTTGTCTGAGGCAGGACACAGGTGTGAGATAACACAAAAGTCTTTACTCAAAATATTAAAAACCGGAATATCTCCAACAAGGAAACATAATGTATAGAGAAAACCCTCCAACATCCACGGTAACACAAAACAATCACGGACAAAACAGAAAGGTAGACGAGAGGGTAAATAAGGAACATAATAAGGGAATAGAAATCAGGTGTGCGTAATTAAGACAAAACAAAATGAAAAAGGAAACATGGATCGGTGATGACTAGAAAGCCAGTGACGTCGACTGCCGAACGTCGCCTGAACAAGGAGAGGAGCAGACCTCAGCCGAAGTCGTGACAAGCCCCAAAATTGCCCTTGCTGGAAGCCTGTGTTTCAGACATAAGGAAGTGGTTGGTGGCAAATGTTCTTCTTTTAAACTCGGACAAAACAGAGATCCTTGTTCTAGGATTCAAGAAACAAAAGGATCTTCTGTTGAGTCTGACAATTAATCTCGATGGTTGTACAGTCGTCTCAAATAAAATTGTGAAGGACCTTGGCTTTACTCTGGACCCTGATCTCTCTTTTGACGAACATATCAAGACTGTTTCAAGGACAGCTTTTTTCCATCTACGTAACATTGCAAAAATCAGAAACTTTCTGTCCAAAAATGATGCAGAAAAATCTATCTATGCTTTTGTCACTTCTAGGTTAGACTACTGCAATGCTCTACTTTCCGGCTTCCCGGATAAAGTACAAAATAAACTTCAGCTAGTGCTAAGCACGGCTTTTAGAATCTTGACTAGAACCCCAAAAAATGATCATATTACTCCAGTGCTAGCCTCTACACTGGATTCCTGTTAATAAGGCAAGGGCTGATTTCAAGGATTTACTACTAACCTACAAAGCATTACATGGGCTTGATCCTACCTATCTTTCTGATTTGATCCTGCCGTACATACCTACACGTACGCTACGGTCACAAGACGCAGGCCTCCTTACTGTCCCTAGAATTTCTAAGCAAACAGGTGGAGGCAGAGATTTCTCCTACAGAGCTCCATTTTTATGGAATTGTCTGCCTATCCATGTGAGAGTCGCAGACTCGGTCTCAACCTTTAAGTCTTTATTGAAGACTCATCTCTTCAGTATGTCCTGTGATTGAGTGTAGTCTGGCTCAGGAGTGTGAAGGTGAACGGAAAGGCTCTGGAGCAACGATTGATTGAATTTGATTGATCAGCGCAATTGTCAGTGCCAATTATTCTCTGATCCATGCGTTCGAAACCTGGCAAGTCAGCTGAAATGAACGAGTAAACTTCCATTATGAATGATTAAACTAAGGAGTAAAACTCCATTATGAATGATTAAACTAAGGAGTAAAACTCCATTATGAATGATTAAACTAAGGAGTAAAACTCCATTATGAATGATTAAACTAAGGAGTAAAACTCCATTATGAATGATTAAACTAAGGAGTAAAACTCCATTATGAATGATTAAACTAAGGAGTAAAACTCCATTATGAATGATTAAACTAAGGAGTAAAACTCCATTATGAATGATTAAACTAAGGAGTAAAACTCCATTATGAATGATTAAACTAAGGAGTAAAACTCCATTATGAATGATTAAACTAAGGAGTAAAACTTCATTATGAATGATTAAACTAAGGAGTAAAACTCCATTATGAATGATTAAACTAAGGTGTAAAACTCCATTATGAATGATTAAACTAAGGAGTAAAACTCCATTATGAATGATTAAACTAAGGAGTAAAACTCCATTATGAATGATTAAACTAAGGAGAAAAACTCCATTATCAATGATTAAACTAAGGAGTAAAACTCCATTATGAGTGATTAAACTAAGGAGTAAAACTCCATTATGAATGATTAAACTAAGGAGTAAAACTCCATTATGAATGATTAAACTAAGGAGTAAAACTCCATTATGAATGATTAAACTAAGGAGTAAAACTCCATTATGAATGATTAAACTAAGGAGTAAAACTCCATTATGAATGATTAAACTAAGGAGTAAAACTCCATTATGAATGATTAAACTAAGGAGTAAAACTCCATTATGAATGATTAAACTAAGGAGTAAAACTCCATTATGAATGATTAAACTAAGGAGTAAAACTCCATTATGAATGATTAAACTAAGGAGTAAAACTCCATTATGAATGATTGATTAAAAATCAGTCTTGCCCTTATCAGGACAAAACATGACTCGGGTCAGACAAGACTATGCTACACAGTGCATAAAATGGCCAGTTCTGTAGAATTTCTGTCCTTTCCAGGCCACTTGAAATGCTGTTGTGACGTCTTGTCTTGTCTTTTTTGCTATTCGACACAACTGGCAGTCTGCCAATGCTCTAAGTTTTGAGTATATGTGTGTGTATAGGGTTCATATTCAGGTTTCCTACATATCACAAGACTGTGTTAGCCCTCTGAGCTTGGGCATTTAGCCTGGCTAATGCAGGCCTCTACGTCTCAGAGAAGGTTAGTCATCAGGCGAGCGTGGTTCCAAACTACCTCCTTTTCATAATAATAACAATAACGTAAGGGCGGTTTTAAACTACCTCCACTGTATGCTTAAAGTCTATGTCAACAGATGAATAAAAATACAAAATGTCCTACAGGGACAGCACATTGAAAAGGTCAGTGTTGGGATGTCACATGCAGTCAAACAGAATGACTTTTGATGAGGAAATGTCAACGCTGTCAATGAGTGGTTGTGATGTGATTAGATCTGGTATTATCCTTGTTGCATCGTATGTTTCTTGGCCTACTTTATAATACCATCTACCAAAGAATAGCATGTCATTTTGCTGTTGTACTGTGTATGTTACAAATCAATACATATTTGATCCAAACACAGTGCATGAACAACATTGTGTAGGATCATTAAATACAGGAATTTATATTTCTAAAAATCGTAAAATAACAAGGTGAGATCAGCAGAGGTTTATTGGTTTGAAATCATACACATGTATTGTGTTATACACATTAACGCAGGGGCTTACAGTGGCCCGTAATGGGCCTGAGAGAAAAAAAAGAAAGAAAAAAAGTATATATTTTGTTTTTATGACACCACAGGAGGCAGCTCTCAATGTTCAAAACACACCAGAGAACACAATGTAGCCCAAGAGGACAGGTTGTTCACCCATGAAATGATTAAGTCACTTAAGGTTTATACAAATATGTCCATTGTAACGAACATGTAGTCAGAAAAAACAATGTTACAAACCCCATGTCTCTACTATATGTAACAGAATAATTTTAAACCGTCCCCTCGCCCATACCCGGGCGCGAACCAGGGACCCTCTGCACACATCGACAACAGTCACCCTCGAAGCATCGTGACCCATCGCTCCACAAAAGCCGCGGCTCTTGCAGAGCAAGGGGAAGTACTACTTCAAGGTCTCAGAGCAAGTGACGTAACCGATTGAAACGCTATTTAGCGCGCACCGCTAACTAAGCTAGCCGTTTCACATCCGTTACATATATATGGTTGAAAAGTTACAGCCGATTAACTGAGAGAATTTAGCATGTTCAGAGTGAATGGAATGTCATCACAGGCCTGATAAATAGTGGCTGCAGGATCGTGACTGAAAACATGGTATTTTTATAAATTAAAATCACTGAATATAAAATACTAAATAGGTACTAAATATATATTTATTTAAAAGGTAAAATCATTTATTTCAACATCCACCCTCCGCGAAGACAATCTGTTCTTGTTTTCAGTGTGCCCATTTCAGGCCACTTGAAATGCTGTTGTGATGTTTTGTCTTTTTTGCTATTCTACACAACTGGCAGTCTGCTAATGCTCTACGTTTTGAGTATATGTGTATAGGGTTCATATTAAAGTTTCCTGCATATCACAAGACTGTGTTAGCCCTAAAACTGAGGCATTTAGCCTAGTCTGAGTCTTTCTCTTTAAATCGTCATAGAAATGGCCCCTCTCATCATAGATTGATTGCCAATATAGGCAATGAACGCCAAGGGTCAGGAGGTGAACATGACGAAGGTATCAAGTTGATTTTGATTGGTCCAACCAGCAGAAACGCCTCCAAATGGTACCACCTCACAACACCAAATATGGAAGCGAAACAACCAAGAGCGGCCCAGTCTAAGCTAGCAATGGTCACAGCGAATAAATGTTCCTATTTCATCAACACTGTCAAATACACGTTTATTAAGGTTAAAATATTATAGATAACAATCTAACGATGAATTATATGTCATTTATAGTGACATCGGGCAAAGTAAACTACGTTTTGACATTCATTTCGTAGCACCTTCTTGAATTGACCCCTGTTTTTCTCTACATTGTAGAGCAATGAGTGAAAGCCCTACAGAGGATCAATAGTTTATAAATAAAAAAATACATGTAGATTGAGTTTTATCACAAACAAGTAACTGACAAAATAAAGGAAACACCAACATAAAGTGCCTTAATAGGGCGTTGGGCCACCACGAGCAGCCAGAACAGCTTCAATACACCTTCACATAGATTCTACAAGTGGACCTAAACCCTACCAGGAAAATGAACCCCACACACCATAACATAAACTTTGTATCCCTCATTTACTCAAATGTTTTCTTTATTTTGGCGGTTACCGGTCATTTGGAAAGCATGCCTGCCAAATATGGAACAGCTTGTTGTGTTGTTGCCATAGACATATAATCCATAGAAGGTATTTGGAACCTCTGACCCTGGCAATTTGACTGTAGACACATGGGTGCATCAGCAATGGCTGCCAGTCCTGACTTGAACAGGAACTGCCATCTAAGGATTATATGTCTATGGTTGGTAGCAGCTGTCTGTTTGCCTTTTGCAAATACATTTGCAGGAAAAACGTACAGTTTGGAAAAGAGAAGACTAATCTGTCTACAAGCAATACTACCAGTGTTGAGCGAACAGCAGCACTGTTTTTCAACTTGAGATAGGATATTAGTGTGTGTATATATATATATACACGACATATATATATATATATATATGTCGTGACGTTGGCCTGGGGGTAGGTTTATGACAGTCATAAATCTCTCTTCCCCCCTTTTTCCTCTCTCTACCCTACTCATGTTACATTTGCAAAACCCTTGGTTAACATAGAG
The DNA here is from genome assembly GCF_023373465.1 of Oncorhynchus keta. Lineage (NCBI taxonomy): Eukaryota > Metazoa > Chordata > Actinopteri > Salmoniformes > Salmonidae > Oncorhynchus > Oncorhynchus keta. Next base: position 49,496,857 of record NC_068442.1, read on the forward strand.
ATTCTGGGAACATCAGAAGGTGGGGGGGAAATTAACTATATTCTGGTAATCCGACCAATTGAACATATGCGGTGGTACTTAATGAATATGATGTCAGTTCGGTTGTCATCTGAGACATTCTCATCAATGTTAAGATGACATAAACTCTACAGTGGAAAGTCTACACATCAGAGTTATCGGATTCACATGGAATTGTTGTTAAATTTAAATGTTTGAATGTGAAATTATTCGTGATGGGATAAAATGAGATTTTAGCTTCTTAAATGTGAGATTTGGGTTTTCATTAGATAGGGCTCTGCTCAATCAGTGGCCTGCCCCTGTGAAGGGACATGGGCTATAAACAAACACGCCCTCCTATCCCTTCCTATATAAGCCCTTGACGACAATATAACCTCCTGTTCCGAGGACGTGAGGACGACGGTCTGATGTCAGAATGGTTCAGATAATAACTACAGAATGAAGCCAACATCAGCGTGAGCTTTGGTTGCGAATGGTATGAACTTTGAACTCTTATTCACTACAGAAGTGATACCTCCTAGCCGTTGAGTTAGCAACAGCCGCTGCAATCGAGGGTTAGGAAGGAACAGACAGAGTATACCGTTTACCACACAACAACGTTACTACAACGTATTCAATTTACCAGCAGAGACATTCTTCAAAGGACTCGGTTGGGCAACACGGCCTTCCATCTACCACCAACCTACCGAAGCGCAGCTCAGAGTAAATATTTATTGCATTTTCCTTTTCCAAATGGGCGGTAATTTAGAATGAATAAGATACTGTATTTACGATAGCACAGCTTCACCCTTTGTTCCTCAGTCTTCTCTCTCTTTCACTCAAAGCCAGCCCCTTTTCTTTTGTGTAACCAGCTGTCATATCTGCTCCGCCCGCTAGGGACGTTTTCCTTTATGACGTAATTTGTAATCAAGTTATGATTTAAATATGTGTATGTGTAATTCTGTGTGATTAGTTAGGTATTTAGTAAATAAATAATTATACCCAATTTTGTATTGCTGATTCAACTTGTTAGCCAGGGTTCGTGCAGATAACCAAGAATTTACAACTTTCAGATGAGACTGAATTAAGATGAGGATGAATATTTACTGCTATTGATGTAAAATATTACTAGGTCTTTAAGAGTTTATTCGGAAGATAACAGATCTATAAATATTATTTTGTGGTGCCTGACTCTCTAGTTAGTTACATTTACATGATTAGCTCAATCAGGTAATATTAATTACGGATAAATTATTTTCTAGAATAGCATGTCATATCACTTAATCCGGCATAGCCAATGATACGACAATACAGGTATATATATATATATACATACAGTACCAGTCAAAGGTTTGGACACACCTACGCATTCAAGGGTTTTTCTTTATTTTTACTATTTTCTACAATGTAGAAGAATAGTGAAGACATCAAAACTATGAAATAACACGTATGGAATCATGTAGTATCCAAAAAAGTGTTAAACAAATCAAAATATATTTGATATTTATTAGAATCTTGAAAGTAGCCACCCTTTGCCTTGATGACAGCTTTGCACACTCTAATATATAATAGGCTGCACTGAATCACCTAATGATATTATATATATATATATATAGGGGTGCAGCCCCCCCAGTTCTCTAAAATTACATTGGAAGCAGCTTATGGTAGAGAAATTAACATTCAATTTTATGACATCAGCTCTGCAGTCAGCCTGCCAATTCCATGCTCCCTCAAAACTTGAGACATATGTGTTATTGTGTTGTGACCAAGCTGCACATTTTGAAGTGGCCTTTTTATGTCCACAGCACAAGGTGCACCTGTGTAATGATCATGCTGTTTAATATGATATGCCACACCTGTCAGGTGGCTGGATTAAAGGTGAAATGTTCACTAACACAGATGTAAAGAAAGGTGTGCACAACTTTTGAGAGAAATACGCTTTTTGTGCATATGGAAAATGTCTTGGATTTTTTTATTTCAGCTCATGAAACATGGGACCAACACTTTACATATGCATATATATGTTCTCCTGATGTGTCGCTTCATTGGCCTGGGGTATTTTCTTAATTCAAATATGAAAAACCAAAGCCCTGGTGGCCTAGAATTATTTTCTCCGGCCCTGGTGTTACGCTTAGTAGTGAAACAGAGAAACAAGACAATGATTTCTGTTTTTATGCAAATTACATGAAAATAAATCTATTAATATTTTGCAAGGTCAGCTTTGTGTTTTACTCCTCTGACAGTATGAAAATCCTTTAAGTCAAGGCAACTCATTATCATTGAGGGATGTCTCAATGTACTTAACATAATTGTCAGATCCATCCTGTTGTCAAACAAAAGAAGGAAGTACATTCTGTTTCATCGAAACAACATTTTAATTTCTTATCTTTGCCCATCTGTTATTTATTTATTTATTTATTTTTGCACAAGTGCACATTTTGTACAGGTGCTAACACTTGCCGTCTGTTATTTAAAGCATTTTGTACAGGTGCTAACACTTGCTGGGCAAATCGTACCTAAGAGATCCAAAATAAACACAAAAACACATTTTCATTTTTTTTAGAAGCCAAACACCAACTTCGCCCAATGTTTTTCAATGAAAATCTGGGGAGATAAATGACAAAGTCTGAAGTTGCGGAGTGGTTAAATTGAGGCTACATCTCCTAACGCTCGAGCGAGCATGTAGGCCATACGCCATGGATGCTCGATACACCCGGAGGTGAGGAGAGCACAACGCTTTTCTAAACGTCAAGCAGGCTTCAATGTATCACAGTGACACTGCCTCTGCCTGGGAGAGAAAGTCCGCCTGCAATGTACCCATCTGTATAAAAACAGCCCTTAAACCACCTGGATAGCTGCATCTATAACAATCTGCTGTGGACACCAGACAGAAGAAACAGCACATTTATGTGAGACAAATGGGAATTACAGCCTTCAGAAAGTATTGACACCCCTTGTTACAGCCTCAATTTAAAATTGATTAAATTAAATTGAGATTGTTTTGTCACTGGCCTACACACAATAACCCATAATGTCAAAATTGAATTATATTGTTTGAATTTTTTACAAATTATTATTTTTTTAAATGTAAAGCTGAAATGTATTGAGTCAATAAGTATTCAAGCCTAAATAAGTTCAGGAGTAAAAATATAATTAACAAGTTACATTATAAGTGGCATGGACTCACTCTGTGCAATAATAGTTTTTAACATTCTTTTTTTAATGACTATCTCATCGCTGGTACCCCACAAATACAATTATCTGCAAGGTCCCTCAGTTGAGCAGTGAATTTCAAACCCAGATTCAACCACAACAACCAGGGAGGTTTTTCTATACCTCTCAAAGAAGGGAATCTATTAGTAAAAAAATATATTGAATATCCCTTTGAGCATGGTGAAGTTATTAATTACACTTTGGATGGTGTATCAACACACCCAGTCACTACAAAGATACAGTCGTCCTTCCTAACTCAGTTGCCGGAGAGGAAGGAAATCGTTCAGGGATTTCACCATGAGGCCAATGTTGACATTAAAACAATTAAAGAGTTTAATAGCTGTGATCGGAGAAAACTGAGGATGGATCAACAACATTATGGTTACTCCACAATTACTAACCTAATTGACAGAGTTTAAGATGTAGGCCAGTAAAGAACACAAATATTCCAAAACATGCACCCTGTTTGCAACAATGCACTAAAATAATACAAAGCAATTAACTTTTTCTCTTGAATACATTTTTATGTTTCCGGAAAATGCAATACAACACATTACTGAGTACCACTCTCCATATGTTCAAGCATAGTGGTTGCTGCGCCATGTTATGGGTATGCTTGTAATCATTAAGGACTGGGGAGTTTTTCAGGATAAAAAAATAAACAGAATGGAGCTAAGCACAGGCAAAATCCTAGATGAAAACCTTGTTCAGTCTGCGTTCCACCAGACACTGGGAGATGAATTCACCTTTCAGCAGGACAATAACCTAAAACACAAGGACAAATCAACACTGGATTTTCTTACCAAGAAGACGGTGAATGTTCCTGAGTGGCAGAGTTACACTTTTGACTTAAGTCTACTTGAAAATCTATGGAAGGACCTGATATTGGTTGTCTAGCAATGATCAACAACCAATCAGACAGAGCTTGAACATTTTTGTTTAAAGAATAATGGGCAAATGTTGCACAATCCAGGTGTGGAAAGCTCCTAAAAACTTACCCAGATAGGCACAGCTGTAATCGCTGCCAAATGTGCTTCTACAAAGTATTGACTCAGGGGTGGGAATACTTATGTAAATTAAATATTTCTGTATTTCATTTTCAATACATTTGCAAACATTTCTAAAAACTGGTTTTCACTGTCGTTATTGGGTATTTTGAATTCAAGCTGTAACACAACAAAATGTTGAATAAGTCAAGGAGTATGAATATTTAATGTGAAAATGTGTGTTATTTTTCATTTAATTTAATTTATTTCAGTTATATGTTTTTGTGTGTCAACGATATTGTATAACCTTGTCATCTTTGTTTTTCAAATGATTGTAAGACTTTACTTTACTACACTTTACTTTACTTTACTACATTTTACTACACTTTACTTTACTACAGTTTACTACACTTTACTTTACTACAGTTTACTACACTTAACATACCACACTTTACTTTACTTTACTACACTTTACTTTACTTTACTACACTTTACTCTACTACACTTTACTACACTTTACTTTACTACACTTTACTTTACTACACTTTACTTCACTACACTTTACCACACTTTACTTTACTACACTTTACTTTACTACACTTTACTTCACTTTACTACACTTTACTACACTTTACTATACTACTTCACTTTACCACACTTTATTTTACTACACTTTACTTCACATTACTACACTTTACTTTACTACACTTTACTACACTTTACGAAACTTTACTTCACTCTACTTTACTACACTTTACTACACTTTACTACACTTTACTTCACTTTACTTTACTTTAGTATACTACTTCACTTTACTACACTTTACTTTATTACACTTTACTACACTTTACTACACTTTACTTCACTTTACTTTACTACACTTTACTACACTTTACTTCACTTTACTACACTTTACTTTATTACACTTTACTTCACTTCACTAAACTTTACTTTAAAGGTTTTAATGTATTTATTGTCCCCGCGGGGAAATGTTGTTGCAGTATCATGTACATTTTTTTTCTACTGTGTTATTTATTGACTTGTTAATTGTTTACTCCATGTGTAACTCTGTGTTGTCTGTTCACACTGCTATGCTTTATCTTGGCCAGGTCGCAGTTGCAAATGAGAACTTGTTCTCAACTAGCCTACCTGATTAAATAAAGGTGAAATAAATAAAATAAAATAAAAATGTACATTTTTTATTTGGTGTTTAGATACATGAGACAACACATTTTATTAACAGTGACATGCAGTATATAGCGATGAAAGACGACCAGCCTGGTGGCCTTACTGGGTCCAATGGAACATTAACCGCAGCTGATTAGGAGGGATATCACACCTGGCACAATTGATTGTCTAGTTCTGTTATTCCTGCCGGGTGGTGCCCTATACATGCACCCAGAGGGCAGTAGTTTAAAGCCCGGGTACAGGGATGGCTTGGGTCTAAAAGGATTGTGTGCGCCTTGCTGAGGGCCCTGACCTTAAAGATCTCATTCAAGCCTGTCTGTTTGACTCCAAGTACCTTACTTACTGTGGTGATAATCCTTCTCAGCATATTTGTCTGTCTGACAGTAGCCTTGCCAAACCAACAAACAATACAACAAGTTAATAGTCTCAATGAAAGATTTATAAAACAGTCAACATTTAAAGAGCTCAAATTTTGAGAAAATACATTGGTGTACATTAGCTAACTACTGCTGGCAGAATAGTTAAGATAATTTAATTATTTGATTTCCATATTTTATATTACTCCGAAACTAAATAATCCTTGTCAAAAAAGATAGCTGTGTATGTTCAAGGTCAACCAAAGACACTATGATCAGATCCCTTATCATCAATCACCATTCATCAAGTTATCCTCATTACCTTTAAAGCCATTTGGAATCGAGACTGACGAAACAACATACCACCAAGTGACAGGCAGCCAACAACGGGGTGGTTAGAGCTCCTGTTGCTAGGTGACCACCACTAGCCAATGTGACAGCCGATAAGAGCGCACCAAAACAACACACTGAATCACACTGCTACCCATTTCAAATGAAATCAAATGTTATTGGTCACATACAAGTGATTAGCAGATGTTATTGCGGGTGTAGCGAAATGCTTGTGCTTCTAGCTCCGACAGTGCAGTAATATCTAACAAATTACACAACCCAATACACACAAATCTAAGTAGGAATGAATTAAGACTATATACGTACATACAGTATGGACGAGCGATGTCAGAGCGGAACGGACTAAGATACAGTAGAATAATACAGAAAACAGTATATACATATGAGATGAGTAATGCAAGATATGTAAATAAGGGACTGTTAGCCAGCCTGCCAGCATAGTGGAGTCTGCCACTAGCACAGTCAGTGTAGTCAGCTCAGCTATCACCATTGAGACCGTGTCTGTGCCTCGACCTAGGTTGGGCAAAACTAAACATGGCGGTGTTTGCCTTAGCAATCTCACTAGGATAAAGACCACCTCCATTCCTGTCATTACTGAAAGAGATCATGATACCTCACATCTCAAAATAGGGCTACTTAATGTTAGAAACCTTACTTCAGAGGCAATTATAGTCAATGAACTAATCACTGATCATAATCTTGATGTGATTGGCCTGACTGAAACATGGCTTAAGCCTGATGAATTTAGTGTTTTAAATGAGGCCTCACCTCCTGGCTACACTAGTGACCATATCCCCCGTGCATCACGCAAAGGCGGAGGTGTTGCTAACATTTACGATAGCAAATTTCAATTTACAAAAAAAAAAAAAGACGTTTTCGTCTTTTGAGCTTCTAGTCATGAAATCTATGCAGCCGACTCAAACACTTTTTATAGCTACTGTTTACAGGCCTCCTGGGCCATATACAGCGTTCCTCACTGAGTTCCCTGAATTCCTATCGGACCTTTTGTCATACCAGATAATATTCTAATCTTTGGTGACTTTAATATTCACATGGAAAAGTCCACTCAGTGGGTTTTGTCCAACATGTCTCTGGACCCACTCACTGTCACAGTCATACGCTGGACCTAGTTTTGTCCCATGGAATAAATGTTGTGGATCTTAATGTTTTTCCTCATAATCCTGGACTATCGGACCACCATTTTATTACATTTGCAATTGCAACAAATAATCTGCTCAGACCCCAACCAAGGAACATCAAAAGTCGTGCTATAAATTCACAGACAACACAAAGATTCCTTGATGTCCTCCCAGATTCCCTCTGTCTACCCAAGGACGCCAGAGGACAAAAATCAGTTAACCACCGAACTGAGGAACTCAATTTAACCTTGCGCAATACCCTAGATGCAGTTGCACCCCTAAAAACTAAAAACATTTCTCATAAGAAACTAGCTCCCTGGTACACAGAAAATACCCGAGCTCTGAAGCAAGCTTCCAGAAAATTGGAACGGAAATGGCGCCACACCAAACTGGAAGTCTTCCGACGAGCTTGGAAAGACAGTACCGTGCAGTACCGAAGAGCCCTTACTGCTGCTCGATCATCCTATTTTTCTAACTTAATTGAGGAAAATAAGAACAATCCGAAATCCCTTTTTGATACTGTCGCAAAGCTAACTAAAAAGCAGCATTCCCCAAGAGAGGATGACTTTCACTTTAGCAGTGATAAATTCATGAACTTCTTTGAGGAAAAGATTATGATTATTAGAAAGCAAATACCGGACTGCTCTTTAAACTGCGTATTCCTCCAAACCTCAGTTGTCCTGAGTCTGCACAACACTGCCAGGACCTAGGATCAAGAGAGACGCTCAAGTGTTTTAGTACTATATCTCTTGACACAATGATGAAAATAATCATGGCCTCTAAAACTTCAAGCTGCATGGACCCTATTCCAACTAAACTACTGAAAGAGCTGCTTCCTGTGCTTGGCCCTCCTATGTTGAACATAATAAACGGCTCTCTATCCACTGGATGTGTACCAAACTCACTAAAAGTGGCAGTAATAAAGCCTCTCTTGAAAAAGCCAAACCGTGACCCAGAAAATATAAAAAATTATCGGCCTATATCGAATCTTCCATTCCTCTCAAAAATTTTAGAAAAGGCTGTTGCGCAGCAACTCACTGCCTTCCTGAAGACAAACAATGTATACGAAATGCTTCAGTCTGGTTTTAGACCCCATCATAGCACTGAGACGGCACTTGTGAAGGTGGTAAATGACATTTTAATGGCATCGGACCGAGGCCCTGCATCTGTCCTCGTGCTCCAAGACCTTAGTGCTGCTTTTGATACCATCGATCACCACATTCTTTTGGAGAGATTGGAAACCCAAATTGGTCTACACGGACATGTTCTGGCCTGGTATAGATCTTATCTGTCGGAAAGATATCAGTTTGTCTCTGTGAATGGTTTGTCCTCTGACAAATCAACTGTAAATTTCGGTGTTCCTCAAGGTTCTGTTTTAGGACCACTATTGTTTTCACTATACATTTTACCTCTTGGGGATGTTATTCGAAAACATAATGTTAACTTTCACTGCTATGCGTATGACACACAGCTGTACATTTCAATGAAACATGGTGAAGCCCCAAAATTGCCCTCGCTAGAAGCATGTGTTTCAGACATAAGGAAGTGGATGGCTGCTAACTTTCTACTATTAAACTCGGACAAAACAGAGATGCTTGTTCTAGGTCCCAAGAAACAAAGAGATGTTCTGTTGAATCTGACAATTAATCTTAATGGTTGTACAGTCGTCTCAAATAAAACTGTGAAGGACCTCGGCGTTACTCTGGACCCTGATCTCTCTTTTGAAGAACATATCAAGACCATTTTGAGGACAGTGTTTTTCCATCTGCGTAATATTGCAAAAATCAGAAACTTTCTGTCCAAATATGATGCAGAAAAATTAATCCATGCTTTTGTCACTTCGAGGTTAGACTACTGCAATGCTCTACTTTCCGGCTACCCGGATAAAGCACTAAATAAACTTCAGTTAGTGCTAAATACGGCTGCTAGAATCCTGACTAGAACCAAAAAAATGTATCATAATACTCCAGTGCTAGCCTCTCTACACTGGCTTCCTGTCAAAGCAAGGGCTGATTTCAAGGTTTTACTGCTAACCTACAAAGCATTACATGGGCTTGCTCCTACCTATCTCTCTGATTTGGTCCTGCCGTACATACCTACACGTACGCTATGGTCACAAGAAGCAGGCCTCCTAATTGTCCCTAGAATTTCTAAGCAAATAGCTTTAGGCAGGGCTTTCTCCTATAGAGCTCCATTTTTATGGAACGGTCTGCCTACCCAAGTCAGAGACGCAAACTCGGTCTCAACCTTTAAGTCTTTACTGAAGACTCATCTCTTCAGTGGGTCATATGATTGAGTGTAGTCTGGCCCAGGAGTGGGAAGGTGAACGGAAAGGCTATGGAGCAACGAACCACCCTTGCTGTCTCTGCCTGGCCAGTTCCCCTCTTTCCACTGGGATTCTCTGTCTCTAATCCTGTTACAGGGGCTGAGTCACTGGCTTACTGGGACTTTCCCATGCCGTCCCTGCAGGGGGTGCGTCACCTGAGTTGGTTGATTCACTGTTGTGGTCATCCTGTCTGGGTTGGCGCCCCCTCCCCCCCCCCCTCCCCCCTCGGGTTGTGCCTTGGCGGAGATCTTTGTGGGCTATACTCAGCCTTGTCTCAGGATGGTAAGTTGGTGGTTGAAGATATCCCTCTAGTGGTGTGGGGGCTGTGCTTTGGCAAAGTGGGTGGGGTTATATCCTTCCTGTTTAGCCCTGCCCGGGGGTGTCCTCGGATGGGGCCACAGTGTCTCCTGACCCCTCCTGTCTCAGCCTCCAGTATTTATGCTGCAGTAGTTTGTGTCGGGGGGCTAGGGTCAGTTTGTTATATCTGGAGTACTTCTCCTGTCCTATTCGGTGTCCTGTGTGAATCTAAGTGTGCGTTCTCTAATTCTCTCCTTCTTTCTTTCTCTCTCTCGGAGGACCTGAGCCCTAGGACCATGCCCCAGGACTACCTGACATGATGACTCCTTGCTGTCCCCAGTCCACCTGGCCATGCTGCTGCTCCAGTTTCAACTGACCCGAGCCTTAGGACCATGCCCCAGGACTACCTGACATGATGACTCCTTGCTGTCCCCAGTCCACCTGGCCATGCTGCTGCTCCAGTTTCAACTGTTCTGCCTTACTATTATTTGACCATGCTGGTCATTTATGAACATTTGAACATCTTGGCCATGTTCTGTTATAATCTGCACCCGGCACAGCCAGAAGAGGACTGGCCACCCCACATAGCCTGGTTCCTCTCTAGGTTTCTTCCTAGGTTTTGGCCTTTCTAGGGAGTTTTTCCTAGCCACCGTGCTTCTACACCTGCATTGCTTGCTGTTTGGGGTTTTAGGCTGGGTTTCTGTACAGCACTTTGAGATATCAGCTGATGTACGAAGGGCTATATAAATAAATTTGATTTGATTTGATTTGACTACGATACCGTAGAAAAGTATAGAATACTGTATATACATATGAGTAATGACTGATATATAAACATTTTTAAAGTGACTAGTGTGTTATTCCTTTAAGTGGCCAGTGTTTTCTAGTCTATGCCTATAGGCAGCAGCCTCTAATGTGCTAGTGATGGCTGTTTAACAGTCTGATGGCCTTCAGATATAAGCTGTTTTTCAGTCTCTCGGTCCCAGCTTTGATGCACCTGTACTGACCTTGCTTTCTGGATGATAGCAGGGTAAACAGGCAGTGGCTCAGGTGGTTGATGTCCTTGATGATCATTTGCAATGTAAAGCAAGAGGAAGTTAGAGAGGGTTGAAATGTGAATATGGATGAGGACGGACGATAGGAATAATCATAGACTCTCGTCCCTCTCTCGTCCCTCTCTCATCCCTCTCTCGTCCCTCTGCCTCGTCAGCACCCGGTGACATCCCTATGCAGACAAATCTAAATCTGGGGATGAGGAAAGAAGAAGGGAGAGAGAGTGAGATAGGGAGAATAAAGGGAGGGGTGGAGGAGTCAGTAATTAATCCCTAGTTTGGGATTACGAGGGGCTCCGATAGCACCCGTACGGATCAGGTTATTTTTAAGTGAGTTTCTCAAGGTCTCGTTAGGCTTCTGAGCTAAAGCCCTGCCCCCTCCTACCTCCTCCATCATCATGCCACTGGCCTACTTTTCAACTACCCCTGGCATGGTCCCAGAAATAAGATTAGGGTTTATATGAGGCATATTAAACTTTCCCCACCAGGCTTCATATCGTACTCGTATTATTAAAATCTCTCAAGTACAAACCGGAGCCATTCAAAAACCTGAATGGAGATAGGGGAGTGAATGGATTTCCCACCTTAAGAAAACACAGGGGAAATCACACCAATTGTAATATTTTTCAGGTACATTCTACCTATAACCAGATGGCAAAACTGGGCAAAACTGATATAATGACTACATCATTTTAACCAGTTTCTAGTTTTTAGAAGTTGCAACGATATCACTACCCTATGTAGATGTGAAGAGGGCACGACAAAACCTGTTCCCCTGTCAGGAGACTGAAAAGATTTGCCATGGGTCCCTCAGATCCGCAAAAAGTTTTACAGCTGCACCATTGAGAGCATCCTAATGGGTTGCATTACTACTGCCTGGTATGGCAACTGCTCGGCCTCCGTCCACAAGGCACTACAGAGGGTAATGCGTACGGCCCAGTACATCACCGGGGCCACACTTCCTGCCATCCAGGACCAGAAGGTGTCAGAGGAAGGCCCTAAAGACTCCAGCCACCCTTGTCATAGTCAGTTCTCTCTGCTACCGCACGGCACGCGGTACCGGGGCGCCAAGTCTACGTCCAAGAGGCTTCTAAACAGCTTCAACCCTCATGCAATAAGACTCCTGAACAGCTAATCAAATGGCTACACAGGCTATTTGCATTGCCCCCCTCCACCTACGCTGATGCTACTCTCTGTTATTATCTGTGCATAGCCACTTTAGTAACTCTACCTATTTGTACAGTTGAAGTCAGAAGTTTACATACACCTTAGCCAAGTACATTTAAACTCAGTTTTTAACAATTCCTGATATTTAATCCTAGTAAAAATTCCCTGTCTTAGATCAGTTAGGATCACCATTATATTTTAAGAATGTGAAATGTTAGAATAACAGTAGAGAGAGTGATTTATTTCAGCTTTTATTTCTTTCATCACATTACCAGTGTTTACATACACTCAATGAGTATTTGGTAGCATTGCCTTTACATTTTTTAGCTTGGGTCAAATGTTTCAGGTAGCCTTTCACAAGCTTCCCACAATAAGTTGAGTGAATTTTGGCCCATTCCTCCTGACAGAGCTGGTGTAACTGAGTAAGATTTGTTCGCATCCTTGCTCGCCCACGCTTTTTCAGTTCTGCCCACATATCTTCTACAGCATTGAGGTCAGGGCTTTGTGATTGCTACTCCAATAGCTTGACTTTGTTGTGCTTAAGCCATTTTGCCACAACTTTGGAAGTATGCTTGGGGTCATTGTCCATTTGGAAGACCCATTTGCGACCAAGCTTTAAATTCCTGACTGATGTCTTGAGATGTTGCTTCAATATATCCACATAATTTTCCCTCCTCATGATGCCATCTATTTTATGAAGCGCACCAGCCCCTCCTGCAGCAAAGCAACATGATGCTGCCACCCCCGTGCTTCATGGTTGGGCTGGTGTTCTTCGGCTTGCAAGCCTCCCCCTTTTTCCTCCAAACATAACGATGGTCATTATGGCCAAACAGTTCCATTTTTGTTTCATCAGACCAGAGGACATTTCTCAAAAAGTACGATCTTTGTCCCCATGTGCAGTTGCAAACCGTAGTCTGGCTTTTTTATTGTGGTTTTGGAGCAGTGGCTTCTCCCTTGCTGAGCGGCCTTTCAGGTTATGTCGATATAGGACTCGTTTTACTGTGGATATAGATATTTTGGTACCTGTTTCCTCCAGCATCTTCACAGGGTCCTTTGCTGTTGTTCTGGGATTGATTTGCACTTTTCGCACCAAAGTACGTTCATCTCTAAAAGACAGAACACGTCTCCTTCCTGAGCTGGCTGTGATGGCTGTGTGGCTGTGTGTTCCCATGGTGGATATACTTGCGTACTATTGTTTGTACAGATGAACGTGGTACCTTCAGGCATTTGGAAATTGCTCCCGAGGACGAACCAGACTTGTGGAGGTCTACAATTTTTTGGCTTTGCTGATTTCTTTTGATTTTCCCATCATGTCAAGCAAAGAGGCACTGAGTTTGAAGGTAGGCCTTGAAATACATCCACAGGTACAACTGCAATTGACTCAAATTATGTCAATTTGCCTATCAGAAGCTTCTAAAGCCATGACATAATTTTCTGGAATTTTCCAAGCTGTTTAAAAACACAGTCAACTTAGTGTATGTAAACTTTTGACCCACTGGAATTGTGTTACAGTTAATTATAAGTGAAACATTGACTCTGTACCGGTACCCCCTATATATAGCCTCCACATTGACTCTGTACCGGTACCCCCTGTATATAGCCTCCACATTGACTCTGTACCGGTACTCCCTGTATATAGCCTCCACATTGACTCTGTACCGGTACGTCCTGTATATAGCCTCCACATTGACTCTGTACCAGTACCCCCTGTAATAGCCTCCACATTGACTCTGTACTGGTACCCCCTGTATATAGCCTCCACATTGACTCTGTACCAGTACCCCCTATATATAGCCTCCACATTGACTCTGTACCGGTACCCCCTGTATATAGCCTCCACATTGACTCTGTACCAGTACCCCTATAATAGCCTCCACATTGACTCTGTACCAGTACCCCCTGTATATAGCCTCCACATTGACTCTGTACCAGTACCCCTGTATATAGCCTCCACATTGACTCTGTACCGGTACCCCTGTATATAGCCTCCACATTGACTCTGTACCAGTACCCCTGTATATAGCCTCCACATTGACTCTGTACCCGTACCCCTGTATATAGCCTCCACATTGACTCTGTACCAGTACCCCCTGTAATAGCCTCCACATTGACTCTGTACCAGTACCCCTGTATATAGCCTCCACATTGACTCTGTACCGACTCTGTACCCCCTGTATATAGCCTCCACATTGACTCTGTACCGGTACCCCCTGTATATAGCCTTGACTCTGTACATACCCCTGACTCTGACTCTGTACAGGTACCCCCTGTATATAGCCTCCACATTGACTCTGTACCAGTACCCCTGTATATAGCCTCCACATTGACTCTGTACCAGTACCCCCTGTATATAGCCTCCACATTGACTCTGTACCAGTACCCCTGTATATAGCCTCTACATTGACTCTGTACCGGTACCCCCTGTATATAGCATCCACATTGACTCTGTACCGGTACCCCCTGTATATAGCCTCCACATTGACTCTGTACCAGTACCCCTGTATATAGCCTCCACATTGACTCTGTACCAGTACCCCTGTATATAGCCTCCACATTGACTCTGTACCAGTACCCCCTGTATATAGCCTCCACATTGACTCTGTACCAGTACCCCTGTATATAGCCTCCACATTGACTCTGTACCGTACCCCTGTATATAGCCTCCACATTGACTCTGTACCAGTACCCCTGTATATAGCCTCTACATTGACTCTGTACTGGTACTCCCTGTATATAGCCTCCACATTGACTCTGTACCAGTACCCCCTGTATATAGCCTCCACATTGACTCTGTACCGGTACCCCCTGTATATAGCCTCCATATTGACTCTGTACCGGTACCCCCTGTATATAGCCTCCACATTGACTCTGTACCGGTACCCCCTGTATATAGCCTCCACATTGACTCTGTACCGGTACCCCCTGTATATAGCCACGCTTTTGCTATTTACTGCTGCTCTTTAATTATTTATTATTCTTATCTCTTATTTTTTAGGGATTTTCTTAAAACTGCGTCGTTGTTAAAGGGCTTGTAAGTTAACATTTCTCTGTACGGTCTACAGCTGTTGTATTCGGCGCATCTGACGAATAACATTTCATTTAATTTCATTTCAACCAGTTTCTAGTTGTATAGTTGTAAAGACATAATTTCAACCAGTTTTGCCCATTGGGTAGTGGTCTGTATGGATGGTTTCACAAGGAGTGGATTTAGTGTGACTCTGTTGGGAGATTGAAATGGGTCCTGTGGCTTGTCTTTTGGTCTGGTATGTTAGTACTGGAGAGGAAAACCTACCAACGGCTCTCTGCCATCTTCTCTTAAATGAGAGGTTCCAGTGATTATTTGTACACAGAACAGTGTCAGGGGCATTCAAACTGCTTTGCCGCAACAGCTGACAGAAAAGTGTGAGGGAATGAAACAAAAGTCAGTCTGACTCTATTACTCTCTCTCTCTCTCTCTCTCTGTCTCTCTCTCTCTCTCTCTCTCTCTCTCTCTCTCTCTCTCTCTCTCTCTCTCTCTCTCTCTCTCTCTCTCTCTCTCTCTCTCTCTCTCTCTCTCTCTCTCTCTCTCTCTCCCCTTATCTCTTTTTTCTATCTTCTATCTGTGCTGGGTGATGAGCCCCCCCCCCCCTACTTAACGAATGTTTCCCACCATCCGGCACCTTCTCCACCACAGCTTTAACGGTTTATAACCACTTCCTCCTCCTCCTCAGCCCTGCTGCCGGTTTGGATTGGGGTTATATGCCTGCAGGCGATAACATCGCAAAGGAAAGACATGCTGCCGCATTAAAACGTAGAGGGAAAGAAGGGAGGTCTGGAGTGGAAGGGAGGTGTGGAGTGGAAGGGAGGTGTGGAGTGGAAGGGAGGTGTGGAGTTGAAGGGAGGTCTGGAGTGGAAGGGAGGTGTGGAGTGGAAGGGAGGTTTGGAGTGGAAGGGAGGTGTGGAGTTGAAGGGAGGTGTGGAGTGGAAGGGAGGTGTGGAGAGGAAGGGAGGTGTGGAGTGGAAGGGAGGTGTGGAGTGGAAGGGAGGTGTGGAGTTGAAGGGAGGTCTGGAGTGGAAGGGAGGTGTGGAGTGGAAGGGAGGTGTGGAGTGGAAGGGAGGTGTGGAGTGGAAGGGAGGTGTGGAGTGGAAGGGAGGTCTGGAGTGGAAGGGAGGTCTGGAGTGGAAGGGAGGTGTGGAGTGGAAGGGAGGTCTGGAGTGGAAGGGATGTGTGGAGTTGAAGGGAGGTGTGGAGTTGAAGGGAGGTGTGGAGTTGAAGGGAGGTGTGGAGTTGAAGGGAGGTGTGGAGTGGAAGGGAGGTCTGGGGCCCAACATGTGCGCTGTGGCTGAACCACCAGATGTGTACCAGGCATGGGAACGCTTCCAGAACTCTCCCCCACAGTGATGTCCATTTATGGAGGTCGAAGCACCTCTCTCTCGGTCTCCTGCAGTGTTTTGGTACACGATCGATAGCTTGATAGCTTTCAGTTTATAGCCTTTGCTAAGTTATGGCCTTATGGGGCTGAGCGAAACTCAAAGTGAGCTCATGTGTCAAGTCATTTTCACGAAGGATGTGACTGTCTGCACAACTGCAGACTTTTCTTTTCTCGAAAATACTGCTAAAAAGGTATTTTCACCACCACTGAGATTAAATGAGAGGTAACCTCTGTTTCAGGTCCACTCCTATGAGCACAAAATGTTGAAAGGACTTGAAAAGATGTTAAGAAGATGCTGAAAAGATGTTTAAAAAGACATTGAAAACACATTTTTTTGGTTGAAAAGACACGAAAAACATTCTCAGTGGAAATATTTAGCCATATTGAGCACAAAGACCTGAAATCTCTGCAGATGTCTCAAACTATCCCAATATGCAATATGCCATTTCTGAACATCAAAATGTTCCAAATAATATATATATATATATATATATATATATATATATATATATATATATATATATATATATATATATATATATATATATATATATAACTGAATGCAGTATAAATCAAACTTAATATACTATATTTAACTGAATATGCTATATAACTTAATACTATATATAACTGAATACAGTATATAACTGAATATACTACATATAACTGAATACAGTATATAACTGAATATACTATATAACTGAAAATACTATATATAACTTAATACTATATATATAACTGCATACAGTATATAACTGAATATACTACATATAACTGAATACAGTATATAACTGAAAATACTATATATAACTTAATACTATATATATAACTGCATACAGTATATAACTGAATACAGTATATAACTGAATATACTATATAATGACATACAGTATTGTATTTGATCTATCTAGAAGCAGAGATACATGTCGTTATACCATACCAGTGAGTATGAGCGGCCTATACTGTAAATCACACAATGATTACAGATGCCATGCTAACCACAGAGTAACAGATGTGATTATGGGTTAGACATGAATACAGTATTTTACATTCACTGAAAGAATGGACTCTGTTTGTTTACTGTATCCCAAAAGCCTTGAATTCAAGGAAATCTTAAAGTTTACCAAAGTGATGTCTTCAAAAACCCACAGCTTCTATTTTTGACCTCTTGTTTACATTAATGTATTTCAAATGTACAGTCCTGGTCCCCTCCCTGGCTGACCTCAGTCCCCCAGCCTCCCCCCTCTCGTACCCTCTCTGTCCCCTCCCTGGCTGACCTCAGTCCCCCAGCCTCCCCCTCTCGTACCCTCTCTGTCCCCTCCCTGGCTGACCTCAGTCCCCCAGCCTCCCCCCTCTCGTACCCTCTCTGTCCCCTCCCTGACTGACCTCAGTCCCCCAGCCTCCCCCCTCTCGTACCCTCTCTGTCCCCTCCCTGGCTGACCTCAGTCCCCCAGCCTCCCCCCTCTCGTACCCTCTCTGTCCCCTCCCTGGCTGACCTCAGTCCCCCAGCCTCCCCCCTCTCGTACCCTCTCTGTCCCCTCCCTGGCTGACCTCAGTCCCCCAGCCTCCCCCCTCTCGTACCCTCTCTGTCCCCTCCCTGACTGACCTCAGTCCCCCAGCCTCCCCCCTCTCGTACCCTCTCTGTCCCACCCCTGTAAACCCCAGCCACCCCACCCTCGTACCCTCTCTGTCCCACCCCTGTAAACCCCAGCCTCCCCCACTCTCGTACCCTCTCTGTCCCACCCCTGTAAACCCCAGCCCCCCACCCTCGTACCCTCTCTGTCCCACCCCTGTAAACCCCAGCCCCCCACCCTCGTACCCTCTCTGTCCCACCCCTGTAAACCCCAGCCCCCCACCCTCGTACCTCTCTGTCCCACCCCTGTAATCCCCAGCCCCCCACCCTCGTACCCTCTCTGTCCAACCCCTGTAAACCCCAGCCCCCCCACCCTCGTACCCTCTCTGTCCCACCCCTGTAAACCCCAGCCCCCCACCCTCGTACCCTCTCTGTCCCACCCCTGTAAACCCCAGCCCCCCACCCTCGTACCCTCTCTGTCCCACCCCTGTAAACACCAGCCTACCCCCACCCTCGTACCCTCTCTGTCCCACCACCCCTGTAAACGCCAGCCCTGCCCTCATGTCTGCTACTGGCTCCCTTGATGCACACTAGGACTGAGAGGGGCCGGTGTGTGTGTGTGTGTGTGTGTGTGTGTGTGTGTGTGTGTGTGTGTGTGTGTGTGTGTGTGTGTGTGTGTGTGTGTGTGTGTGTGTGTGTGTGGGTGCATGCATCTGTCTGTCCATCCATGTGCGTGTGTCTCCTTCCTGTCTGCCTGTCTGTTTATATGCATGTGGTGTGCAGCAGAAACGTTTTTTTGCCGGTGTGTGTTAGGCCCGTGGTTATTCCGGTGTGTGAGAGAGTGTGTAAGGGTGCGTGTAAGAACATCCAGCCGCCACCCCACTCTACCTCCTCCCCCTCCTCAGCACTGCCCAGACTGGTACACCCTGTTCTCTAGTAAGAAACTGGACTGTCATTTCCTGGCACAGGATATTGTACGGTGGATTTAATTGGTCTTTGCTTCAAATACCCGCCTGTCCATTTTTCCGGTTCAAAATGGAAAATAAATAAATAGAAATGGGCCCTCACTGTGCCCTAGTTTTGTGTGTGCTTTTTTTTTAATGATCACGTGATTAATAATGTCTAATGGTTTATCAATATTTCTTTTTATTTTTATTTTAAATATTTTATTTTTGCATTTTCCAATTAAGAACAATCAAAACAAAAGTGAAGAGATATTAGACAACAATAGGACAAAGTGACAGTAACAGACGAACGTAACAAAAATAAATTATAATTATAGTGATATAAACAATAATACAATAATAAAAAAATAAAAAAATAAAAAATATATATTTAAAAAAATAAAATAACGAGACATTGGATCACCTGCCGTAGGCTACATAATATACATTACGTGTGAAACATTATGTGAGGATTATATATAGATTCAATCAATGAGATGTGGGGGGAGATTCTCCATATAGTCAATAAAAGGTTGCCAAATTCTGTAAAATGTCTTTAACTTATTCCTCAAGCAGTAAGTGATTTTCTCCAAAGGGATACAACTATTAACTTCCGAAAGCCACATTGCAACTGGCAGGGAGGAATCCAATTTCCATTTCAAGGCAATACATTTCTTGGCAATCGCTAGCAATATTTCTGTTAGCTTTATAGTATGGCTTTGCCTAAGATTGGTGTTGGTAAAGTTACCCAGTAGACAGACCTCCGGGTCTAAAGGGAATGCAACCCCGTGAATTGAGGATATGGTATAGCATACCCCCTGCCAGAAACCGTGTAGTTTTGAACACTGCCAAGTGGAATGGAGGAATGTTCCTTCATCTGAGCCACATCTAAAACATAGGGAGGAGATATCTGGGTTGAACCTGTGCAGTCTAGATGGGGTGATATAGAGCTGATGGAGGAAATTAAACTGGATCAGTCTGTATCTGGAGTTCAATGTGGATGTAACCCCATCCCTGCACAGGTCACTCCATAGATCCTCATCAAGATCAATACCCAGATCTCTCTCCCATCTAAGTCGGGGTTTATCTAGCCCAGGCAGTGTTAGTCCTGACATAAGAGTATTGTAAACACGGGAAATGGTCTTGAACAGTGGTTGGTCTGCGTGGCAGAGTTGTTCAATAGGTGACATCTTAGGTAGGTTCCATTGTCCCTTGAGAGTCACCCTAATAACGTTTCGTAGTTGTAGGTAGCTAAAGAAGTCCCTGTTAGGCAAGTGGTATTTCTGTTTCAGCTGATCAAAAGACATAAGAACTCCCTCCTCGAAACAATGTTCCAGAAGACTGATCCCCTTATCAGACCATGGTCTAAAGTTACTATTATGGAAAAACATAGGGATCAATCTATTGTTCCATAAAGGGGTTTTAGGGGAAAAGAATCCCCCTCGTCCGAACAGCTCACGCAGTTTGCACCATGCCAGGACAGAATGTATGATTAAAGGGTTGTCTGTGATGGTTTTTATAGATTTTCTGTCCCATTTGTAAAACAAATCTGCCCCAGTGTCATCATTTACCTCAAGCTTTTCAATGTTCAACCATGAGGGAGAGGGACCATTGTCAAACCTCTGAGCCAGAAACCTAGACTGTGCAGCCCAGTAGTACATTCTAAAATTGGGTAGGTTTAAGCCCCCTTGACTGTAATCAAGGGTCAGTTTATCCAGGCCAACCCTAGGGGTTTTGCCGTGCCAGATAAACCGTCTGGTCAGCTTGTCGAGAGAGGAAAAAAATGCTGCGGGAACAGGGATAGGGAGAGATTGAAACAGATATAGAAACCTGGGCAGGACATTCATTTTAATTACATTGATTCTACCCAGTAGAGTGAGAGGTAAGTCCATCCATTTCATTTACAAAGGTCAACCTCCACCTTTTGCAACAAACTGGCCACATTGAGTTTATAGAGGTTGTTCAGATTACCATCCACCATTATGCCCAAATATGTGAAGCCCATAGGCGACCATCTAAAAGGAAACTTGTGCTTGATGGTATGATGGTCAGAGACAGACAACGGTAAGATTTCGCTTTTATCAAGATTGACCTTATATCCAGAGAAAGAACTATAACACTGTAGTAGGATCTGCAAGTGAGAGAGGGAGTGTTCTGGGTTTGTTAGGAATAAGATAAGGTCGTCCGCAAAGAGTGATAGTTTATGGGTATGGGGGCCCACCTCAAAGCCATGTATGTCAGGGCACGTTCTAATAGCCTCAGCCAACGGTTCGATGGCGAGGGCAAAGAGGTGGGGGCTAATTGGGCAACCTTGTCTGTTCCCCCTATAAAGAGGGAAAGAGGAGGAAGTAATCCCATTGGTAGCAATCCTAGCTTTAGGAGATTTGTAGAGTGATTTTATCAAATTTACAAACACGGTACCTAAACCGAACTTTTCCAAGACGCGAAAGAGGTATGGCCATTCAACCCTATTAAAGGCCTTTTCAGCGTCGAGGGAGACTGCGACAACAGGTATTTTGTTTTTGTTAGCAAGGTGAATTATATCAAAGAACCTTCTGAGATTATTGGAGGACAATCTATTAATTATGAAGCCAGTCTGATCTGGGTTGACCAACAGGGGAAGACATGACTCCAGTCTGTTAGATAGCATCTTTGTGACCAGTTTACAATCTGTGTTAAGGAGAGAGATTGGTCTATAGGAGGCGCACTTTAGCGGGTTTTTCCCTTTCTTGTGGATTACAGTAATCACTGCTTGAGAGAAGGACTCTGGAAAGCAGTTGCCTTCTCTGGCTTTTTTAAGTACCTCCATAAGGTAGGGGACCAACAGCTCCCTAAATTCTTTATAGAACTCTGGAGGGAAGCCATCCTCCCCAGGAGATTTATTAGAAGGTAAGGATTTAATGGCCTCCAACAATTCAGGGACTGAGAAGTGTTCACTCAGGCGCTCGCTGTGTTCCCCTGACAGTCATGGGAGGTTGAGAGAGGAGAGAAAGGAGTCTATCTCTGATAGATCATCGCTTGATTGGGAAGTGTAGAGGTCTTCATAGTATTATTAATTTCAGTAGGGTCGAAAGATATCTCTTTAGTGAGAGTTTCTATGGCATTAATTGTCCTCTTACTTTCCTCTGCGTTCAGTTGCCATGCCAAAACTTTGTGAGCTTTCTCTCCAAGCTCATAATAACGCTGTTTTGATTTAGTGATGGCCCTCTCAGCTTGATATGTGTTCAGAATATTATATTAAAGTTTTTTATTTACCAAAAGCCTGTATAGATCTTTAGTCGGGCCTCTTTGGTAGGTTTTCTCTAGCTCGGAGATTTCAGATTCAAGAGCACTCAGTTCCACACCGTGTTTTTCCTTCAGCCCTTTAGTATAGGAAATAATATGTCCCCTCAGGTAGGCCTTCAATGTGTCCCAAAGAATGAAGCTGTCAGGAGCGGAGGGTTTGTTTGTCAAAGTAAAAATATTGATCTGCTCTTTGATGAATGCACAAAATTCAGGTTGCTTTAGAAGTGTAGAATTTAGTCTCCATCTATATGCTCCATTTACCTTGGTAGGAATGGAGATTGATAATACCAGAGGAGAATGGTCACTAAGCAATCTGGGGAGATACTCGACATCTAACACTCTATGAAACAGTTGTGTCGAAAGTAAAAAGTTATTTATGCGTGTGTGTGTCTTGTGTGGGTGTGAATAAAAAGAGTAGTCTCTATCCTGTGGGTGCAACTGTCTCCAGATGTCTAGTAAATTGAGATCTTTCATGAATGACATGGTGAGCTTGCCGGCTTTGGTAAGAAGTGAGGGTTTATCAGAAGACCTATCAAGAACTGTATCTAAGCAAAAATTAAAATCTCCTCCAACCAGTAGCCATCCTGGTGGTGCTTGAGCAACCTGAAGGAAGACATTCTGAATAAACATATGGTCATCGAAGTTAGGAACATAAATATTCAATAGGGTCCAAGACTCTGAAAACATATGCCCCTGCACCAAAACAAACCTGCCAGAGGGATCAGAGATGGTGTTGTTGACGCAGAAGGGGATGTGTCTACTTATCAAAATTGCAGTTCCTCTTGCTTTGGAGTTAAAAGAGGATGCAAAAACTTGTCCTACCCATTCCCTCTTCAATTTCTTGTGTTCACTGGCTGTAAAGATGTGTTTCTTGTAAAAACACAATGTCAGCCTTTAATTTCTTAAGGTATGTATAGACTCTTTTCCTTTTAATCGGGCTGTTAAGACCTTTTACGTTGAATGTGACATATTTTAGTGGAATATGTAACTGAATAGAAATCTATCATATGCAGATAATTAGGAAATGTTTCAACTTTGGTTTGAGCACACAAAAGTGACATGTGTGTCTCTTTAGGAAGGAAACAATAAACATAGAAGAAAGGAAGAAAAAATAAAATAAAAATCCCACCCACCCCGATTGTCAGATGAGAACAACAGTCCCAACAATCAAACATGAATACACTTGTAGAGATACGTTGCTGCTCGCTTTCCATCTTGCTCTTACTAGCTAAACCTTGGCGTAAACTAAAACCTGCAAGCTCTCTAAATTGAAAACAAATGTTGTGAATAGATATTTATGGCTGAATATTTACTGCCCACGGTAAGGGCTGCTTGAGTCTCTTTACGAAAGATTAACATAAATGAGGGGGAAAGCAGTGGGCCTAAACCCACTTATTGCTTCGCCCAGTAGATATGGACTAAACCAAAATATACTCTCCTGTAAATGTAATAGAACTCATCCCGGGAGGATACGTTTAGTTGAAAATATACAAATCAATTAAAGTGACCGGGAGATACCAGCAGTTCAATCCGGATAAGAGAAAACAAACAAACTGCATTTTATCCCCCAGAGAGACCGTCCTGGCTCAGATGTTGCTCAGTTCTTTGAGAAAAGTGTGCACTTCTCCCGGTGTGTTGAAGAGATGGCTTCGGCCTTTGTACTGAACTTTCATCCGCGCAGGGTGGATGAGGTAGCCGGTGATGTTCTTCTCCTTCAGTGCTTTGGCGGCAGGTCTGAACTGCTTGCGGCGTCTGGCGAGGTCCGCGCTCATATCCGGGAAAAGGCTGACCCTCTTCCCATCGATGGCGATGTCCCCTTTGGCTCATGCGAGTTGCAGTATCTTCTCTCTGTCCTGGAAACGGAGGAACCTGATCAGGACGGCTCGTGGGAGCTCATCTGGCCGGGGTTTCGGCGCTGATGTTCTGTGGGCGCGTTCGATTTCCAGCGGCTTGGTGAAGTTGGTTATGCCTAGGACCTCCGGGATCCATTGAGTGAAGAAACGGACCGGGTCACGGCCCTCGCTGTCCTCCTTCAATCCCACCACACGGATATTACTACGTCTACTCTGGTTCTCCATCTGATCTACTTTGTTTTTGAGGTAGGCATTGTCCTTTTGCAGTTGTGTCAAGACCTGGTCATGTCTAGCGATGGTATCTTCAACTGTGCTAATGCGCAGCTCTGCCTCAGTCGTTCTCAAAAGGAGATCATTCATGGAGGATTTCAGGTCGTCAATGGAAGAATGGAGTTCAGCCGATTTCTTATCGATTTTCAGAGAAAGACCTCTGTTACCATCCTGAATTTCCCGGAGGAGAGTAGCCAGCATGTCGGCAGGCTCGCAAGAGGCTGCTGAGAGCACCAGTCTGGAACTGTCGTATGAGTTATGAGGGCTAATGCTAATCTTGCTAGCTGTAGCTTTATCGTTATCTTGGGAATCAACAACATTTTGGTCGTCCTTCTTGCCTCTCGGTCGGAGGTCCATGGCTCTTTGGGAAGGTAAGTACTTGACAATTTATCAGCCGATGTTAGAATATTGTTTCAACGTTGTTATTTAGGTAAAAATAGAATAACTTTGAAGAGCTCGGTTTGTCAACGTCTGCTCAGCTCCGCGGCATCACGTGTCTCTCCCGTTTATCAATATTTCCAACATAATGGAATGGTGTCGGTAACGGCATGGCTCGGCATTTGATTTCCACTGCAATTTTCCAACCGTCTATTATGGGAAACATTAGTGCCTGTTAGCTAAGGTGGTTGAGATGGGGTTGAGGATGGGTTAAAACCGTGAGAACCGTCTATTAGGGGAAACATTAGTGCCTGTTAGCTAAGGTGGTTGAGATGGGGTTGAGGATGGGTTAAAACCGTGAGAACCGTCTATTAGGGGAAACATTAGTGCCTGTAAGCTAAGGTGGTTGAGATGGGGTTGAGGATGGGTTAAAACCGTGAGAACCATCTATTAGGGGAAACATTAGTGCCTGTAAGCTAAGGTGGTTGAGATGGGGTTGAGGATGGGTTAAAACCGTGAGAACCGTCTATTAGGGGAAACATTAGTGCCTGTTAGCTAAGGTGGTTGAGATGGGGTTGAGGATGGGTTAAAACCGTGAGAACCATCTATTAGGGGAAACATTAGTGCCTGTTAGCTAAGGTGGTTGAGATGGGGTTGAGGATGGGTTAAAACCGTGAGAACCATCTATTAGGGGAAACATTAGTGCCTGTAAGCTAAGGTGGTTGAGATGGGGTTGAGGATGGGTTAAAACCGTGAGAACCGTCTATTAGGGGAAACATTAGTGCCTGTTAGCTAAGGTGGTTGAGATGGGGTTGAGGATGGGTTAAAACCGTGAGAACCATCTATTAGGGGAAACATTAGTGCCTGTAAGCTAAGGTGGTTGAGATGGGGTTGAGGATGAGTTAAAACCGTGAGAACCGTCTATTAGGGGAAACATTAGTGCCTGTAAGCTAAGGTGGTTGAGATGGGGTTGAGGATGGGTTAAAACCGTGAGAACCATCTATTAGGGGAAACATTAGTGCCTGTTAGCTAAGGTGGTTGAAATGGGGTTGAAGATGGGTTAAAACCGTGAGAGACGGCTCCGAACATCACGGGTTCAATTAAAGTGCTAAGCCTGTTTGTGTTTCTGGTTTAGCCCTGTCCTTAACCACTCAGAATGAATGTCTCAACTCAAGTTTTGGTTTCCCTATTGCGCAGTTTGATTTACAGTTAACAGACAGCAAAATACTGCCTAATTTAAAGGGCAACACACTCCCTAATCTTGGGTTGCCTGCAGATATGACAAATGTATGTTGTCCTATAATCATTCAACCCGGGTCGTGTTCATTTGGGCACCAAATGGAAGAAAAGGGACAGAATCAGAGAGTGACTATATGGACTTGACCAATAGGAAATGCTCATTTTCGTTTTTGTGTTGCAACACATTTTCAATTGCGTGGCTTCTTGAACACATTCCAGGTCACAATTGCATAATGTGTTCCCTCACTGAACTGATAACAGAATTGATAGTGATACTAGTCTATAGTGTCAATCACAGAACACGTAAATGATCTTGTTTTAAAAACTGTGTCACTATCAGGGACGAAATGGGACGAAATGGTGGACACAGACATATAACGGTGGCTCCCTTGTCTGCTGCCTGTCTGTCCATCTTCACTTTGTTCTCTGTGCCAAGGCTTCACCCCAAATCTCTTAATAACCTTATGGTGGCCTCCAACACACGCACACATGCACCAGTGGAGGCTGCTGAGGGGAGGCCGGCTCATAATAATGGCTTGAATGGAGCAAATGAAATGGCATCAAACAAATGGAAACCAATGTGTTTGATGTATTGGATACCATTCCATTTATTCCGCTCCAGCCATTACCACAAGCTCGTACTCCCCAATTAAGGTGTCACCGACCTCCCGTGACACGCACAATCTCGCTTTCTGTCTCTCTCTCTCATATCCACCATCTGTTTTAACAGGGCGCATGGAGGTACGGCTCTCAATCTGCTCTCCTTCAACTCTCTTCCCAAATCCTTTACCCCCCCCCCGCTGAATTTCTGAACTCCGGCCGTAGTCATGCCAACGACTGCCAACTTTGTCTTTGAGAAGGGGTAGAAAAGACGAGGGGAAGAACAGGCATTGTAGTATTGGTATTAATGGTGTCAGCACACTAGATAAGTAAATAACTTGTTCTAAGGGGCAGTTAGTTTTACTGGGGGGTCAAGAATAATGAGGGTTCTTTTTAATTTGTAACTTTTTTGTTCTTTTTTATTGGGCACAGGGGAGGGTAGTGCATTTTTTCCCTGATATATTTTTGTCAGGTTTTACTAAATAATTTCTTCCATCCTAGACTAATGTCTTCATCTGCTTGCATGCGCCTCTCCTATGTCAAGGGGTTTTGGTATTTCCCTTTTCCGTAGGCTAACTTACTATGCCACAGGTCAGTAAAGTCTACATGTCTAAATGTCTATCCTGCCCTCTATCCACCATTCATAGTGACAATAGTGGTAGGTGGATCGTTTTGTCCGGATCTGCAATAGGCTAACAGGCGATCATACCACACATAAAAAACATTCAAAGGTGCACCAATTTGTTTTAACAAGAACCAATAGGAATAGCTGAAAGGTAGCAGAGAGTCCATCATTATGAACCAATAGGAATAGCTGAAAGGTAGCAGAGAGTCCATCATTATGAACCAATAGGAATAGCTGAAAGGTAGCAGAGAGTCCATCATTATGAACCAATAGGAATAGCTGAAATGTAGCAGAGAGTCCATCATTATGAACCAATAGGAATAGCTGAAAGGTTGCAGAGAGTCCATCATTATGAACCAATAGGAATAGCTGAAAGGTAGCAGAGTCCATCATTATGAACCAATAGGAATAGGTGAAAGGTTGCAGAGAGTCCATCATTATGAACCAATAGGAATAGCTGAAAGGTAGCAGAGAGTCCATCATTATGAACCAATAGGAATAGCTGAAATGTAGCAGAGAGTCCATCATTATGAACCAATAGGAATAGCTGAAAGGTAGCAGAGAGTCCATCATTATGAACCAATAGGAATAGCTAAAAGGTAGCAGAGAGTCCATCATTATGAACCAATAGGAATAGCTGAACGGTAGCAGAGTCCATCATTATGAACCAATAGGAATAGCTGAAAGATAGTAGAGAGTCCATCATTATGAACCAATAGGAATAGCTGAAAGGTTGCAGAGTCCATCATTATGAACCAATAGGAATAGCTGAAAGGTAGCAGAGAGTCCATCATTATGAACCAATAGGAATAGCTGAAAGGTAGCAGAGAGTCCATCATTATGAACCAATAGGAATAGCTGAAAGGTAGCAGAGAGTCCATCATTATGAATAAAAGAACAGTGAAGACATGCAGCTCATGAAGCTCCGCTATTGATCTTGTTTGGGGTTAATAGATTTAATCCTATGTAGACTATAGTAACCTACAATACCACAAATGTAATGAATAGTTGCAATAATTGTTTTCAGGTGGGGTACAATATTCTACTCGAGGCTGCAGTGAATATTTAATTTGAATAATTGCTCAAAAGCTCTGCGATTTTGAGTGTTTCATTCCATGTATTCCATTTGGATCAGTTCAAATCAAATCAAATTATAAATACTGGAGGCTGAGACAGGAGGGGTCGGGAGACACTGTGGCCCCATCCGAGGACACCCCCGGACAGGGCCAAACAGGAAGAATATAACCCCACCCACTTTGCCAAAGCACAGCCCCCACACCACTAGAGGGATATCTTCAACCACCAACTTACCATCCTGAGACAAGGCCGAGTATAGCCCACAAAGACATCCGCCACGGCACAACCAAAGGGGGGGGCGCCAACCCAGACAGGATGACCACAACAGTGAATCAACCCACTCAGGTGACGCACCCCTTCCAGGGACGGCATGAGAGAGCCCCAGTAAGCCAGTGACTCAGCCCCTGTAATAGGGTTAGAGGCAGAGAATCGCAGTGGAAAGAGGGGAACCGGCCAGGCAGAGACAGCAAGGGCGGTTCGTTGCTCCGGAGAAAGCCCTGCCTCCAGCTGTTTGCTTAGAAATTCTAGGGTCAATTAGGAGGCCTGCGTCTTGTGACCGTAGCGTACGTGTAGGTATGTACGGCAGGACTAAATCAGAGAGATAGGTAGGAGCAAACCCATGTAATGCTTTGTAGGTTAGCAGTAAAACCTTGAAATCAGTCCTTGCTTTGACAGGAATCCAGTGTAGAGAGGCTAGCACTAGAGTAATATGATCAAATGTTTTGGTTCTAGTCAGGATTCTAGCAGCCGTATTTAGCACTAACTGAAGTTTATTTAGTGCTTTATCCGGGTAGCCGGAAAGTAGAGCATTGCAGTAGTCTAACCTAGAAGTGACAAAAGCATGGATTAATTTTTCTGCATCATTTTTGGACAGAAAGTTTCTGATTTTTGCAATGTTACGTAGATGGAAAAAAGCTGTCCTCGAAATGGTCTTGATATGTTCTTCAAAAGAGTGATCAGGGTCCAGAGTAATGCAGAGGTCCTTCACAGTTTTATTTGAGACAACTGTATAACCATTAAGATTAATTGTCAGATTCAACAGAAGATCTCTTTGTTTCTTGGGACCTAGAACAAGCATCTCTGTTTTGTCCGAGTTTAATAGTAGAAAGTTTGCAGCCATCCACTTCCTTATGTCTGAAACACATGCTTCTAGCGAGGGCAATTTTGGGGCTTCTCCATGTTTCATTGAAATGTACAGCTGTGTGTCATCCGCATAGCAGTGAAAGTTAACATTATGTTTTCGAATAACGTCCCCAAGAGGTAAAATATATAGTGAAAACAATAGTGGTCCTAAAACAGAGGAACACCGAAATTTACAGTTGATTTGTCAGAGGACAAACCATTCACAGAGACAAACTGATATCTTTCTGACAGATAAGATCTAAACAAAGCCAAAACTTGTCCGTGTAGACCAATTTGGGTTTCCAATCTCTCCAAAAGAATGTGGTGATCGATGGTATCAAAAGCAGCACTAAGGTCTAGGAGCACGAGGACAGAAGCAGAGCCTCGGTCAGATGCCATTAAAATGTCATTTACCACCTTCACAAGTGCCATATCAGTGCTATGATGGGGTCTAAAACCAGACTGAAGCATTTTGTATACATTGTTTGTCTTCAGGAAGGCAGTGAGTTGCTGCGCAACAGCCTTCTCTAAAATTTTTGAGAGGAATGGAAGATTCGATATAGGCCGATAGGTTTTTATATTTTCTCGGTCAAGGTTTGGCTTTTTCAAGAGAGACTTTATTACTGCCACTTTTAGTGAGTTTGGTACACATCCGGTGGATAGAGAGTCGTTTATTATGTTCAACATAGGAGGGCCAAGCACAGCAGTTTAGTTGGAATAGGTTCCAGTATGCAGCTTGAAGGTTTAGAGGCCATGATTATTTTCATCATTGTGTCAAGAGATATACTAAAACACTTGAGCGTCTCTCTTGATCCTAGGTCCTGGCAGAGTTGTGCAGACTCAGGACAACTGAGGTTTAGAGGAATACGCAGATTTAAAGAGGAGTCCGTAATTTGCTTTCTAATAATCATAATCTTTTCCTCAAAGAAGTTAATTTTATTTTTATTTAATTTTTTATTTCACCTTTATTTAACCAGGTAGGCTAGTTGAGAACAAGTTCTCATTTGCAACTGCGACCTGGCCAAGATAAAGCATAGCAGTGTGAACAGACAACACAGAGTTACAATTAACAAGTCAATAACACAGTAGAAAAAAAAGAGGAGTCTATATACAATGTGTGCAAAAGGCATGAGGAGGTAGGTGAATAATTACAATATTGCAGATTAACACTGGAGTGATAAATGATCAGATGATCATGTACAGGTAGAGATATTGGTGTGCAAAAGAGAAAAAAAGTAAATAAATAAAAACTGTGGGGATGAGGTAGGTGAAAATGGGTGGGCTATTTACCAATAGATTATGTACAGCTGCAGCGATCGGTTAGCTGCTCAGATAGCTGATGTTTGAATTTGGTGAGGGAGATAAAAGTCTCCAACTTCAGCAATTTTTGCAATTCGTTCCAGTCACAGGCAGCAGAGTACTGGAACGAAAGGCGGCCGAATGAGGTTTTGGCTTTAGGGATGATCAGTGAGATACACCTGCTGGAGCGCGTGCTACGGATGGGTGTTGCCATCGTGACCAGTGAACTGAGATAAGGCGGAGCTTTACCTAGCATGGCCTTGTAGATGACCTGGAGCTAGTGGGTCTGGCGATGAATATGTAGCGAGGGCCAGCCGACTAGAGCATACAAGTCGCAGTGGTGGGTAGTATAAGGTGCTTTAGTGACAAAACGGATGGCACTGTGATAAACTGCATCCAGTTTGCTGAGTAGAGTGTTGGAAGCAATTTTGCAGATGACATCGCCGAAGTCGAGGATCGGTAGGATAGTCAGTTTTACTAGGGTAAGCTTGGCAGCGTGAGTGAAGGAGGCTTTGTTGCGGAATAGAAAGCCGACTCTTGATTTGATTTTCGATTGGAGATGTTTGATATGGGTCTGGAAGGAGAGTTTGCAGTCTGGCCAGACACCTAGTTACTTATAGGTGTCCACATATTCAAGGTCGGAACCATCCAGTGTGGTGATGCTAGTAGGGCATGCGGGTGCAGGCAGCGATCGGTTGAAAAGCATGCATTTGGTTTTACTAGCATTTAAGAGCAGTTGGAGGCCACGGAAGGAATGTTGTATGGCATTGAAGCTCGTTTGGAGGTTAGATAGCACAGTGTCCAATGACGGGCCGAAAGTATATAGAATGGTGTCGTCTGCGTAGAGGTGGATCAGGGAATCGCCCGCAGCAAGAGCAACATCATTGATATATACAGAGAAAAGAGTCGGCCCAAGAATTGAACCCTGTGGCACCCCCATAGAGACTGCCAGAGGACCGGACAGCATGCCCTCCGATTTGACACACTGAACTCTGAGAGAGTTCACACAGAGTCACACAGAGTCGAAAGCCTTGGCAAGGTCGATGAAGACGGCAGCACAGTACTGTCTTTTATCGATGGCGGTTATGATGTCGTTTAGTACCTTGAGTGTGGCTGAGGTGCACCTGTGACCGGCTCGGAAACCAGATTGCATAGCGGAGAAGGTACGGTGGGATTCGAGATGGTCAGTGACCTGTTTGTTGACTTGGCTTTCGAAGACCTTAGATAGGCAGGGCAGAATGGATATAGGTCTGTAACAGTTTGGGTCAATTTATCACTGCTAAAGTGAAAGTCATCCTCTCTTGGGGAATGCTGCTTTTCAGTTAGCTTTGCGACAGTATCAAAAAGGAATTTCGGATTGTTCTTATTTTCCTCAATTAAGTTAGAAAAATAGGATGATCGAGCAGCAGTAAGGGCTCTTCGGTACTGCACGGTACTGTCTTTCCAAGCTAGTCGGAAGACTTCCAGTTTGGTGTGGCGCCATTTCCGTTCCAATTTTCTGGAAGCTTGCTTCAGAGCTCGGGTATTTTCTGTGTACCAGGGAGCTAGTTTCTTATGAGAAATGTTTTTAGTTTTTAGGGGTGCAACTGCATCTAGGGTATTGCGCAAGGTTAAATTGAGTTCCTCAGTTAGCTGGTTCACTGATTTTTGTCCTCTGGCGTCCTTGGGTAGACAGAGGGAATCTGGAAGGACATCAAGGAATCTTTGTGTTGTCTGTGAATTTATAGCACAACTTTTGATGTTCCTTGTTTGGGGTCTGAGCAGATTATTTGTTGCAATTGCAAATGTAATAAAATGGTGGTCTGATAGTCCAGGATTATGAGGAAAAACATTAAGATCCACAACATTTATTCCATGGGACAAAACTAGGTCCAGCGTATGACTGTGACAGTGAGTGGGTCCAGAGACATGTTGGACAAAACACACTGAGTCGATGATGGCTCCGAAAGCCTTTTGGAGTGGGTCTGTGGACTTTTCCATGTGAATATTAAAGTCACCAAAGATTAGAATATTATCTGCTATGACTACAAGGTCCGATAGGAATTCAGGGAACTCAGTGAGAAACACTGTATATGGCCCAGGAGGCCTGTAAACAGTAGCTATAAAAAGTGATTGAGTAGGCTGCATAGATTTCATGACTAGAAGCTCAAAAGAAATTACATTTGCTATCGTAAATGCTAGCAACACCTCCGCCTTTGCGGGATGCACGGGGGATATGGTCACTAGTGTAGCCAGGAGGTGAGGCCTCATTTAAAACAGTAAATTCATGGCTTAATTCATGGCTTAAGCCATGTTTCAGTCAGGCCAATCACATCAAGATTATGATTAGTGATTAGTTCATTGACTATAATTGCCTTTGAAGTAAGGGATCTAACATTAAGTAGCCCTATTTTGAGGTGTGAGGTATCATGATCTCTTTCAGTAATGACAGGAATGGAGGTGGTCTTTATCCTAGTGAGACTGCTAAGGCGAACACCGCCATGTTTAGTTTTGCCCAACCTAGGTCGAGGCACAGACACGGTCTCAATGGTGATAGCTGAGCTGACTACACTGACTGTGCTAGTGGCAGACTCCACTATGCTGGCAGGCTGGCTAACAGCCTGCTGCCTGGCCTGCACCCTATTTCATTGTGGAGCTAGAGGAGTTAGAGCCCTGTCTATGTTGGTAGATAAGATGAGAGCATCCCTCCAGCTAGGATGGAGTCCGTCACTCCTCAGCAGGTCAGGCTTGGTTGTGGTTGTGGGTGAGTCCCAGAAAGAGGGCCAATTATCTACAAATTCTATCTTTTGGGAGGGGCAGAAAACAGTTTTCAACCAGCGATTGAGTTGTGAGACTCTGCTGTAGAGCTCATCACTCCCCCTAACTGGGAGGGGGCCAGAGACAATTACTTGATGCCGACACATCTTTCTAGCTGATATACACGCAGAAGCTATGTTGCGCTTGGTGATCTCTGACTGTTTCATCCTAACATCGTTGGTGCCGACGTGGATAACAATATCTCTATACTCTCTACACTCGCCAGTTTTAGCTTTAGCCAGCACCATCTTCAGATTAGCCTTAACGTCGGTAGCCCTGCCCCCTGGTAAACAGTGTATGATCGCTGGATGATTCGTTTTAAGTCTAATACTGTGGGTAATGCAGTCGCCAATGACTAGAGTTTTCAATTTGTCAGAGCTAATGGTGGGAAGCTTCGGTGTCTCCCGCTGCTTAATGGGGAAAACCGGTTGAAAGTTTCTGTCAGCTGAATGAGCGACACCGGTTGAGCGTTCCTACAGCATTTCCTTCCAGAAACCGTGAGAAAGTTGTCCGGCTGCGGGGACTGTGCCAGGGGATTTATACTACTATCTGTACTTACTGGTGGCACAGACGCTGTTTCATCCTTTCCTACACTGAAATTACCCTTCCTAACGATTGTGTCTGAAGCTGGGCTTGTAGCACAGCTATCCTCGCCGTAAGGCGAGTACAGCGACTGCAATTAGAAGGCATCATGTTAATGTTACTACTTAGCTTCGACTGTTGGAGGTCCTGACGAATCGTGTCCAGATAAAGCGTCCGGAGTGAAAAAGTTGAGGAAAAAATAAATAAATATATGAACGGTAATTAAAAAGTGAAAACTGTAAAGTTGTCAGGTAGCAAAATAGGTTGGCAACAAAACGCACAGCAACTCGAAAACAAGCCTGCAAGTTGTGACCCAGAGAGAGAGAGAGAGAGAGTGAGGGAGAGTGAGAGAGAGTGGGTGAGTGAGAGAGAGAGAGAGAGAGAGAGAGAGAGAGAGAGAGAGAGAGAGAGAGAGAGAGACTGACTGACTGACTGACTCACCCTCTATAATGGACTCCCTCAGTGGAGAGTAAAGAGCTCTGACACCATCAGTCTTCACTTCACAGCCTGCAACAGAAGAAAGCAGGGAGCGCTGAGCCTTTTCTTCCGGCTGCCACCTGCAAGGTGTGGAGGATCTCAGCACAGGCTTTAGCGCTGCGCTAACTTTGCTAGCCCTTGTTAGTGGGTATTGTCTGAGATGTTTTTTTATTTTTATTATTTGAGTCAGGCCTATTTGATTTCAAAAAAGGATACAAAGGTGGAGGGGGGTCCGTTTTTTAAAATTTGATTTGAGATTTGTGGATGTGGCCCTGAGGATGCTGCATCTTTTGGAAGTGTTTATGCTCAACGTGGTTGTTGAGGTAATGTTCTAGCCGGGGAGAGTTGGTTGAAATGTTGTGGCAAACAATTGCTGGATACAGGGTTTTTTATGGATCCCAAATGGTCCATTTAAACCCAGCTGGTAAAAGTTTTGTTACGGTCATATTTCAACAGGCACAGCAGTGTGCTTCCTAAGTTTAGGTTTCCAGAGGAAGAAAGATCTGACCGCTATAAGAGCCAAGCTTTTCACCATGCTACTGCTGTGCAGTACAGAACATATATATATATATATCTGTATACCATTTAGCAGACTCTTTTATCCAAAGGGTACAAGAATGGGTGGTCCCTGGAATCAAACCAACTACCATGCTCTATCAACTGAGCTAGAACAGTACAAGATTTTCCTAAAACTGTTGTGAAATGACAAGTGCTTTGGAGAGCAGCTATGTAGCAAATTTATCAGAACAACAATGTCACAATAACTGACTTAAAACACCCCCCCCCCAAAAAAAGTATAATAGTAGTATAATATTTACTATGTAATTATGTAGTTACTATGTAACTACATTCAGTCATACTATTGACATAATATTTAGATAAATAGGATTATATCCTTCAATGTACCCATCTGGCTTGTTCAATTAGAAAACAACATAAAAACACCCATGAAAAAGAAATAGACTTCAAAACCGTTTGTGGTCAAAGACAATCCTAAAGAGATGAATAATATAGGAAATGGATTGGTCCCATTATGCCCTGGCCTGATATCTTATACACCGTTTGTGGTCAAAGACAATCCAAAAGAGATGAATAATATAGGAAATGGATTGGTCCCATTATGCCCTGGCCTGATATCTTATACACCGTTTGTGGTCAAAGACAATCCAAAAGAGATTAATAATATAGGAAATGGATTGGTCCCATTATGCCCTGGCCTGATATCTTATACACCGTTTGTGGTCAAAGACAATCCAAAAGAGATGAATAATATAGGAAATGGATTGGTCCCATTATGCCCTGGCCTGATATCTTATACACCGTTTGTGGTCAAAGACAATCCTAAAGAGATGAATAATATAGGAAATGGATTGGTCCCATTATGCCCTGGCCTGATATCTTATACACCGTTTGTGGTCAAAGACAATCCAAAAGAGATTAATAATATAGGAAATGGATTGGTCCCATTATGCCCTGGCCTGATATCTTATACACCGTTTGTGGTCAAAGACAATCCTAAAGAGATGAATAATATAGGAAATGGATTGGTCCCATTATGCCCTGGCCTGATATCTTATACACCGTTTGTGGTCAAAGACAATCCTAAAGAGATGAATAATATAGGAAATGGATTGGTCCCATTATGCCCTGGCCTGATATCTTATACACCGTTTGTGGTCAAAGACAATCCTAAAGAGATGAATAATATAGGAAATGGATTGGTCCCATTATGCCCTGGCCTGATATCTTATACACCGTTTGTGGTCAAAGACAATCCTAAAGAGATGAATAATATAGGAAATGGATTGGTCCCATTATGCCCTGGCCTGATATCTTATACACCGTTTGTGGTCAAAGACAATCCTAAAGAGATGAATAATATAGGAAATGGATTGGTCCCATTATGCCCTGGCCTGATATCTTATACACCGTTTGTGGTCAAAGACAATCCTAAAGAGATGAATAATATAGGAAATGGATTGGTCCCATTATGCCCTGGCCTGATATCTTATACACCGTTTGTGGTCAAAGACAATCCTAAAGAGATGAATAATATAGGAAATGGATTGGTCCCATTATGCCCTGGCCTGATATCTTATACACCGTTTGTGGTCAAAGACAATCCTAAAGAGATGAATAATATAGGAAATGGATTGGTCCCATTATGCCCTGGCCTGATATCTTATACACCGTTTGTGGTCAAAGACAATCCTAAAGAGATGAATAATATAGGAAATGGATTGGTCCCATTATGCCCTGGCCTGATATCTTATGCACTTTCACTTTATATTGAATTATAGATCATAGGGGTCCCTGAACATAACCCAGTCCCTTCACAAGTACCAACAGCTGAATTATTCAACAGCCTCCTTGTAAAATGGGCTGGGATGTGAATGTCGTAGTGTTATTCTAGAGATACCGTACGGGTTAATGTAACATTACTGTAGGGTTAATGTAACGTTACTGTAGGGTTAATGTAACGTTACCGTAGGGTTAATGCAACTGTAGGGTTAATGTAACGTTACTGTAGGGTTAATATAACGTTACTGTCGGGTTAATGTAACGTTACTGTAGGGTTAATGTAACATTACTGTAGGGTTAATGTAACGTTACTGAAGGGTTAATGTAACGTTACTGTGGGGTTAATGTAACGTTACTGTAGGTACTGTAGGGTTAATATAACGTTACTGAAGGGTTAATGTAACGTTACTGAAGGGTTAATGTAACGTTACTGTAG